>NW_026944046.1:0-89385 GCF_033296635.1 Dichotomopilus funicola
GCTTCAAGGGCTAAGATTACCCTCGCTTCTTTTGACGTAGGAGGTATATTGGGTTGTGGAACAAATTGATGTTAAGTGTAGATAGGACGTGTTGCGGTTGAGAGTGCGCCACTCGCTTATATGCGCCACTCGCTTATATGCGCCACTCGCTTATAAAGCACGTTAAAGCTTATTCTTTAAATCGTTAAAGTCTTCTTTAATAATATAGCTATCTAAGGTAAAGTTACTATAATAATATGAATTAATTAGATTAAATTATATATTTAGATAAGGAAAAAAGGGAAACTTACCTTAGAAGAACTACTACTATTACTATTAGTAATAGATATAGTATTACTAGTACTAGATATAGACTTATTATAGGTAAAGGTATATATAATTAATTATAGGTAAAAGAGGAGAACGTTTCAGAAATAGGCCTAGAAAGGTAAGATTATTATTATTATTGTTTTAGTTAGAAGAAAGTATAGTAGTGTAAATAGCTATAAGGTAGGAAAAGTTATAATCATTATATATAGAATTAAGAAAGTCTTTTAGGAATAAAGGGTTCAAGAAATTATTTTGGTTCTAGGAAGCGTAAGGTAATTAAGCCTATTACCTAAGGCTATATAGTAGGAGGGTAAGAGGCTAATAGCCCCTGGAGTTTTTCAGAACCAGGGCCTTATATATATATACTGTATAGAGTATAACGAGTGTTACCGTATAGGCTGGGTAATGAGGGTTCTGGTTTTAGAAAGGGCACGTTTTGTTTATCCGTGGCAGAGAACGACAATTTTAGATCTAAAGAAGGAGATCTCTTTTTAAGGGAAGAGGGTATATCAAGGGCTTAGGCCTAAGGCTATACCTCTATAAGGCCTTGGCTATAAGCAGTAGTATTTGATTGTAGCCGATAGCCGTAGGTTAATATAGCGGGGCTGTTCCTCTTCTAAGACATGTACAGGCCGGGACTGTTCTAGCTTCAGGCCCGTACCTGTCCCGGGCCCGGCTCGGAGGTGGAGCCTAAGGTACCCGACCTCCGAGCGTATACATCAGAGGGGGGAGGGACATCAGGATATAAGGAGCCCTGGGTAAGGTATAACCCCAAGTAGTTCTCTTTCTGTAAGCTTTCTCAATAATGTAATAAACGCCTATCTGCATTCTGCCATAGGGTCAGTCCCTTACAATAGGACTAGTTTAAATAATATAATACTAAAGCTAAAGCCCTATTAGACTTAGCTCTACAGTACGATCTTAAACTTTAGACTTTAAAAAGTATTATAATTAAAAGCCTTTAAAGAAAATAAAAGTACTATCTCTTTATAATAGATTATATATAAGTATTAAAAGAGTTTATAACTACTTACTCCAACCTAAAAGAACAAAGGTAGTTAAACTATTATTTATAGGTTTTAAAGATAAAGACAAAAAGATTAAAAGTATAAGGACTTTAGTTAAAGGAGTAGAACTAAAAGATAATAAATAAGGAGAAAGTAAAGGTTAAATTAATCTATATCTTGACGCTAATAAAACTAAAAGATAAAAGGGAATAAAGGTTATAAATATAGATTAAAGAGGTAAAGGATTTAGAAAAGGTATTTAAATAACTAATAAAAGAGCTTTAAAGGACTATAGAGGTATACTACCTTGAAGAGAAAGGTACTAAAGGGAAGGGGGTTACTATAATAGATAAAGGAAATCTAGAATGTAAAAGAAGAAGTAAAGAGGAAATATAGAGTAATACTATTAGAAAGAAGAAAGAAAAACTTTTAACTAATTCTTATAAAAGGTAAAAAGGGTAATTAAAAAGGGGAAGATCTAAATATAAAAGACTACATTATAAAAGGCTATTAATAATATTAAATTACTACAGTCCTCAAAGTAAGAGGTAAAATATAAAAGCTTTTTACTATTAGGTCTTTTAAAGCTCTTTATATATTGAAGGCTAAAATAAGCATTAGAGCTTACTATATATAATGAGAAGGTAAAAGCTTTAATAAACTAGTTTTACTTTAATCTAATAACTAACTTCATAGATATAAAAGACCTAGGACTAACTGAATAATAGGCTTTAAAGTTCAATATGAGGAAAGAGATTATATTTAAGAATACTTAAAAAGTATTATTAAAATTAACCTATAAAAGGCTTTAAAGGAGGGCTATATTTATATAGGCCTTTTTAAAGCTTATAGAAGACTATTATATAAAACACTAATAATATTAATAAAGGAATATTCTGAAGTTAGATAATTTTAAAAGAGGTTTAAAAGGGTAAAAATAATAGTACTATAAAAGTTAAAAAAGACTTTACAAACATATAAAATCTTTAGAAGGTATTAATTAATTACCTTTTTATTAATAGTTAAAAAGGTTATTAAAGCCTTAATAATGAAAAGGGTTATAGAGGTAATAAAGGCCTATCGCTTATTATTGAATAAATAGATTAAGAACTAAAAGTATAAGTCTATAAAGATCATAATCTAGTTAATAGTAATATAAATATAAAAGACCTAAAGATAAAGGGTAATAATCTCTTTCTCATAGTTAAATATTTTAAAGGTATTTAATGGAGTTAACTATATTAGATTTCTTCCTATTTTAAAGTTAAAGGGCTATCTACTGTAAATAGTCTATTAAATTAAGGTTTAACTAAAGGATAAAGGAAATTCAAATAGTAATAAAGGTCTTATAAGGTTTATTACTTTTATTAATCTTATTTTATCCTTTATATTATATTACTCTGTAAGGCTTTAAAGGTAATATATTTAATAATTAATATAATAGGTTTTATAAATAATATAAACCTAATAGTATTTATGAAAAGCCTAGAAATATATATTAGATAGTTAAAAGAGGCTTAAAAGTCTTATTTATAGTAGATAGGTATTTGAAGGATAACCTTTATCCTTTACAAGTATAAACTAATCAACTTTAAGGAAAAAGGTAATGAACGAAGCTAATAATATTAATAACCTTAAAGGAAAAGAAGGATAATAGTACTATAAAGCTATAGAAGTTAATATAATTTTTGAAGATCTAATTAGATTAAAGGTTAAAGTTAAATACCTATTAGTAAGCGTTAGAGAAAAAGCTAAAGATCTAAGATTTTATCATATTAAAGATTATAATAAAGATCTAAAGGTTAAATCTAATAAAAGTTTAAAAGGTTTATAGAACGTATATTAAAAGTATAATTATATTTAAAGCCTTTAACTACTATTAATTAATAAAGCTAGAAAAAGAGGTAAAGGATATTATTAAAAACTTTATAGAGGGCTAGAATAAATGTCTAAAGACTATTATTAAAGCTTATAACTTAACCTTAATAAAGTATCTAGAGGTAAAGGTAAAAGATCTTCGCTTTAGACTTCTATTTAAATAAAAGATTAAAAGACTTTAAAGTCTATCTTCAGAAAAAGGCCTTATAGTTAAAAGTTATGCTAAAAGTAGAATATATAGTAATAAATAACCTAGTCAAAGAAGCCTATCATAAGCTTTATAAACGGTTTAGAAGAAAGGAGGCCTAAAGAAAGAGGGTAATATATGGTCTATTAGATCTAATAGAAGTAAAGGAGAATAAAAAGATTATAAAAACGTAGAGAGTGAAAAGTAAAAAACTAAAGGGAGGGGAAGAAAGGAAGAGAATATTAAAGAGGTAATAGAGATAGTCTAAAAGGTCTAATAGAAAAGGGGAAAAGTAGATTAATAAAGACTAGTAAATAAGGTAATTAATAAAAGTACCTGAGCTATAAAGGGAGGGTTAAAGAGGTATAAAGGCTTAATAAAGGCCTAGAGCTTACCATTAATCTAGGCTTAAATTAGAAATATTAGACTATAAAAGTATCTATTTGAAAGGAAGGTTCTAAAGGTTATTGTACTCTATTATAAATATAAAGAGGGAAGGAAGATAGTAAAGTATTTAGTAATATAATACCTTAATGTATTCATGTAAAGGTTATAAAACTGTTAGAAGATCTCGTTATAATAAGACCTATAAACTATTTTATAGGAAAGAGATAACTAAGCTAATAAACTAATAAAGAAGGTTCTAGGTTAATTAATAAACTTTAGCTAGCTATAGGAATATATACTAATAAAGAAGCTAAAGAAAAAGCCTATAGATAAAGGCTAGCTTGTTTAAAGGCTGGTAAAGGGCCATTTCTTTTATAATAGATAGGTATAGGATTAAATAGCTTTAAAAGGTAGGTAGAGGATTTTACCTAGCTAGACTAGCAGATAGCTAGAATAGTACAGTTTCCTTTATATTTAGTTGTAAAGGGACTGGTATACCCTAGTAGGTATAGTAGTATAGGAAATAATAATAATAATACTATTTAATTTAGATATATTAGGTAGTATAACCTTAATAATAATACCTTTTTATTATACCTTAATCTAGAAATTACTTTTATTATTAATAGATATAACACTTCTTTCTTAACTCTATTTAATTATATAAACTTAGATACTATGTTACCATTTATAATATATAATATATAGGCTTTTAAAGCTCCTTTTATTAATTCTTCTATTTCCTATTTAGCTAGTGTTATAATTAAAATACTATTAAACTTATCTTTATTAATAAAGAGGTAGTTAAAGCTATTAAACTTCGTTAAAAATTTAAATAGGTCCTATGAAATATACTAAAATAAATAGTTTAATATATTCTCTAATATTCTCTTCAAGAGTATTTATACTTACTCTATATAATACCTTAGATTTAAATGTTCTTTATCTAGTAGATTAACTACTTAAATATATCCTTTCTAGTATATTCTACTCTCTTATAATAAAACTTTAGTAAGCTATTATAGACTAAGAGAGGTTTCTTTATGCTCATTATAATAGCTTATTTTACTATTATAGTATAGAAAAGGACTATTCTTATACTACTTATTAGGGTTTTAATATATAAAAGAATATTTATATATCTTATATGAAAGGAATATTAAGTTATAATAATACTTAAGTTATTTCATTAGAAGGTTCTTCTAAAGGATATCTAGCCTAATTATATAGTAAAACCCGTTAAACTAGACTAATAGCTTCTTAACTAGAAGTATCTCTAAAACGATATTTATATAAAACTCTAGAATTATTAAGATATCCTTTAGCCTCAAGTCTATTATATTTTCTCCCTTACTTCTATTAAAGATATTCGAAATAATCTAAATCCCTTTTCTAATTATTCTATATAATATATTTCCTATTTTAACTATATTACTATATTAAATATAAAATTATTAAAAAGTAGGTATGACTTATTATTAATAATATATATGATACTATAGTTATTATATAAGATAAAGTCTAGGAGTATATATTATAGAGGAGTTACTATAAAATTAGTATACGGTAAATTATTATAATACATTAAAAAAGGGGTTTTATATCTAAAAGGGTCTATAATATTCATTATATTAAAGTAATTAAAAGATATAAATAGTAATTTTAATATAGTATCTAATAGATTAAGCTAATTAAAATGAAGGTTTAATTACATAGATCTATTAGATAAGGTACTACTAGTCTCTACTTCTTATATTCAATCTTACTATAAAATAAGTCTTAATAAATATTATAAAGTACTTTTAAATCTCTACTTTATATTTATCTAGAACCTTTTTAGGACTATCACTAATAAGTATAAATCTAAAGGTATTATAGTATATTAACTTCTAGATATAGAAAGGGATATAGTAAGGATATTAATATCTATATAGGCTTTATAATTCAGAATGTTTTTAAAGAGTCTATAATCCCCTAGTATTTCAAGGCTTAAATATTATAAAGATAATGGAGTTAACTATATTCTTAAGTTTAAAAATACTTCGAAAGCTAATAATAAGCTTTTAGAGTCCTAATAAGTACTTTCCTAAACTTTATTAAGTTTTTAATCACTTTAAATAGGCTTAATAACTACTTTTATATATTTAAAGAAGTTAATAATAGTATAAATCCGTTAGACTTTAAAGATCTTAAGGTTAACCCCTTTATTATATATATTCTTAAAGTCAAACAATTATTTTTAAGATAAGATAGATCTATTAGAACTAATAGTATGTACTTTAGAATATATTCTTTATACTTTATCTTTAATAACTTAATCTATTTAGCTAAACTTATTTATATATAGGATATATAGGAGGTTATATACCCCTATACTTCCTTAGGTAAGCTACTTCTTAGTTATATATATATATATTAGGGTTAATAGTTATACTAACTAACTTAATATGCTTAAGGAGGTATTATTTAATACTTTTAATAAATTAACTCTTACTAATATACTTAGCTTTAAATTACCCTAAGTATTTTACCTAGATATCTTCTTTTTATAGTTCCTTTAAAACTAGCCTTAGGCTGATTTTACCTCTATCTTTATAGGCTTTAAATTCTTATTTATTATACTTATTTAATATACCTTAGTAACTTCTAATAACATGTATATACCTAAAAGATATAGTTAGACTGAGAAGAAGTTATTTATTATTTTTAAATATATCATACCTACCTAATAAACTTCTACATTTCTATAGTACTTATATTATATTTAAGCGGATCATACTAGTTATAATCGTTAAAGGGCTTATTAAGTTTATTGGAGGTTATAAGTAAGATTATCTTTATTTAGACGGTTTCTAGATTTATTATACGTAGTAGAAGAGTATTAGAGAATATAGGTTCGATATATAAGGATAGAGGTTTTAGATAAAGAATCTATTTTAGTTATATTATAGACGACTAAATTTAAGATACTTATTTAAACAAAGTAAAATAGGGATTAATTAAGTACTAGACTTATAACTATTAAAGTTATAAGGAGGTATAAATAGAAATAGTAGTATAGTAGAATAGTGATCCTTGAGGTAAAGATATAAGATATAGGAAGGGTTACATTAAAGTTATTGAATGAAAGAAAAGATTATATAGTTATATAGAGTCTATCTTAATATATAAGAAAGTAGACTGCATATTCCTAAAGTACAATTAGGAGCGCCTCTATCTATAGCTAATCTTAGCTACTACCACCAATACTATAACTAGCTATACTAGCTAGATTGTAATATCTAGCCTAGCCTCTAACTATAAGGTCTTCCTCTAAAGGTATACTTTAGAGTCCTTTCGCCTCTTATTTAGATAAAGGTCTAAAGGAAAGACCTCTATTTCTATTTCTAGATACCCTATTAGGGTTAACCTCCAAACCCTAATAATAGTCTTTGAGCTTCTACTCTAAACCTTTATTAAATCTTTAGTAATACCCTTAATTTCTCCTCTAACCTAGTTAGCTAATAGTAGCTAAAGGCTCTAAATATTTTATACTTCTAATATATTTTCTATACACCTTTTAGGCCTTTATTAGGCTTGGCCTTTCAATCTTTATTACTACTTTTAATAGGATAAAGTCCTAGGTCTTTAACTTCTTCTCCAATATTTATTAATAGGCCCTTTACTTTAGCCTTTCATCTAACTAGATCCCTAAGAACTATATTAACTCCTATAACCTTATAGTATTATTATTCCCCTTATCTATAGGGGCTATTAATATTACTAGGTTAATTTATTACCTTCTACCCTTCTTAAAGTAGATTAACTTATATTTTTAGAGGATAAAGGGTATCTTCTAGGTATTTATCTACCTTCGATAGGTCTTTTAGGCCCCTTTTAACTACCTTATATATACCTCTAGACTTTTCTTTAATATTATTAAATTTATATTAGCTATTCGATATATTACCTTTAACGCTTTATATAGTAATACCATATAGAGTATAAATAGGATTAATAGATATAATAAGCCCTATAGAATATCTATTATTATTAATATATATTCTATTTTCTAGCTATTAAAGTAAAGTACTATTACTCTATCCTTTAGTTAAGCCTTAATCTAATAGACTATTTAAAGTAAATAGTCCTTTAACTTTAGAATAGTAAATAATATAATATACTGTATTATATTAAATACCTTTAAAATATTTATTTATAGAGAAAAGATAGTTATCTTTTATCTTTAAGCCTTTTATATTTATATTATTATTAATTATATTATATTATTATCTCTATAGACCTATATTTCTAGTTCTTTATTTACTTATTTAATAGTAGGGTATAAGTCTCTATTACCTTTATAACCTTTTTTATTATTAGAGCTTTAATAACCTTTCTAATTATTGATAAAAGGGTAATTGACCTATAGCCTCTAAAGGTCTTATATATTTCGAGAGTCTTCTTTAATCTATATAGTACTATTACCCTTATCCTTTCAAACTTCTTTAGAAATTATCTAATTTTAAAATATATCTTTATTAATATTATTAATATCCTACATAATAGCCTTCTATAATAAAGATATAATCCTTTCAGGCCTTTTATGGATTAATCTTTAATATTATCTTTTAAATATTCTCTTATATAACTTCCTTCTTTATATTAAACTTCAAAGCCTATTATTTAATTAGCATTAAGTCCTTTATATCTATAAAGTTAACTATTATATTAAAGTAAAATCAATTTATTAAAGCCTTCATCTTCTTTCTATATATAATTAACCTTTACCCTCTTCTTTATCTTTTCAATGTAGGGAATTTTAAAATCTCCAATAATAAAAACCTTTTATACTTTATCTCTTACTTCAAATATTATAATAATTTAATATTATAAATAGCCTTCTATAAGATAGTCCTTTATAGCCAGGTCTTCCCCTTTTTAATTACCCTTTTAACCTTTCATAGGCTTTAGTTAAACCTCTTTTTACCCCCTTTTAATAGTACTACCCTATATTCCCTCTCTATCTTTCTTCTCTCTTTCTTTACCTCCTATATCTCCTTTATCTACTATCGTAACCTCCTTTCCCTTATTACCATTTTCCTTAAGATAGTTATTATAATAATCATTTAAAGCTTCTCTACTAACTATTTAAATATCCCCTTTAGACCTTTTACCCCTTCAACCTATATCTATAGCTTTAGCTCCCTTTTATTTTTTAGTTCTATTAGCCTTAAACTATCGGCTATTTTAACCTTTACCTTCCATTTATTAACTATCTTCTAGTTTTATCCTTTTAATTAAGGCTATTATATGTTTTATCTCTTTATCCTTATCTCTAGGATTTATAGGTAATAATCTACTATATTTATTTCTCTAAACTAAAATAAATAACTTCTATATCTATTAATATTTATATAGTCTATTATAGACATTTAATACTTTTATCTCCTATAAATACTATATTTCCTATAAGGCCTAGATTATTCTACTATATTCTGTAAAGCTATATTTTTAATTAAAACTCTACTTCTCTTGTCTATTATAAAGTAAATCCTAGTAAATATTAATAAAATATTTCCAAATCTCCACTTTATATTTGTCTAGAATCTTCTTGGAACTATTATTAGTAAATATAGATATAAAAGTATTATTGTAAATTAGCTTTTAAATATAGAAAGGAATATAATAAAGGTATTAATACCTATATAGTCTTTATAATCTAAAGTATTTTTAAAAGTCTATAATCCTCTAAGGGCTTAAAAGTTATAAAGATAAAAGAGTTAACTATATTCTTATATTTAATAATAATCATAAAGTTAATAATAAGCTTTTAAAGCTTTAATAGATATTTTTCTATAATATTTAACTCTTAAACTTTATGAAGTTTTTAATCTCCTTAGATTTACATAATAATTACTTTTATATATTTAAGCAAATTAATAATAATATATATCCTTTATACTTTAAGGATATTGAAGTTAACCCCTTTATTATATATATTCTTAAAGTCTGATAATTATTTTTAGGATCAAGATAGACCTATTAATACTAATAGTAGAGTACTTTAGAATATATTTTTTATACTTTATCTTTAATAATTTAATCTATTTAGCTAGAATTAATATATAAGATTTTTAGGAGATTATATACTTTTATCAATCTTTAATTAAGCTACTTTTTAGCTATATATATTAGGTTTAATAGTTATATTAATTAACTTAATAAGTTTAAGGAAGTATTATTTAATACTTTTAATAAATTAACTATTGTTTTAACTTAGCTTTAAAGTATCTTTAATAATTTACCTTTATCTTTTTAGATTTTAAAGTCTTCTTCATTATACCTATTTAATATAGCTTAATAGTCTTTAATAATATCTATATAGTTAAAAGATATAATTAAGCTAAGAAGACATTCTTTATTATTTTTAGGTAAATTATAGGTAATAAACTCCTATATTTCCAAGGTAATTATATTATTTTAAGCTAGTTATATCAATTATATTAGTTAAAGGGCTTATTAAGATTATAGGAGGTTATAAATAAAATTATCTTTATTAAAGGGGTTTCTAGATCTATAATAGATAGTAAGAGAGTATTAAAGAATATAGGTTAAGTATATAAGGGTAGAGGTTTTAAATAAAGGATATGTTTTAATTATATTATAGACTAAACCTAAGGTACTTATTTAAAGTAAGTTAAATAGGGATTAATTAAATATTAGGCTTATAACTATTATAGTTATAAGGAGGTATAGATAGAAATAGTAATATAGTAGAATAGTAACCCTAAAGGTAAAGGTATAAGATATAGGAAGGATTAGATTGAAGTTGTTAAACGAAAGAAAAGATCGTATAGATATATAGAGTCTATCTAAATATATATAGAAGTAGTTTATATATTCCTAAAGTACAGTTGAGAGTGCCTCTATCCTTAGCTGATCTTAGCCACTACTACTAATACTATAATTAGCTACACGAGCTAGGCTATGATATTTAGTACTGGTAGGCCTATATAAGCGCATATACTATTATATATGCTGTCATATGGTCTTATTATCATAGGTCTTAGAACTGAGCCCTTAATAATAGGATCTTTTATTACAAGACCTCTTAGTTCTTTTCAGTATTTTTTAACTCGGCCTTTTTATAGGCTTTATTCTTTTCTCTAGTCTTTTCATTTTAGACTTTATTTTATGTATTAGAAATAGTAATTATTCTGTAGGGTTCAATTATGAATCGTTCGGGGCAAATAGTTTCATTCTCATTGTCTAGAAATAGAAAGATTTGAAATTAATAGAGTAGACACTCACGGAGTTCTCTGCGCTGGAGCTTTAACTGTAACACTGGATGTAAGTAGGCTTCGAGAATTGAAATAATATATATATATATTTTCTCGTGAGCTCTTAGTCTCTAGCACTAACCTGGCTCACTTACACCTTCCAGATTGAAATTAACTGCGTTATACTCAAGTACGAATGTCATTGCTATACCGAATCACAATTCTCAGAATCATATTCCACGGCTGTGGCAGAATGCTTTCGGACTGTGGTTAAGACCAGTTGGTGATATAATCCGTGAATTAACCCATATCTGATACTATCAACCTGTATTACCAACGGCCCCGCTTAGAACTGAGGCGTCCTACACCTGTTCATCCTACTGAAGAGGTTTCATTGACACCAGACAATCACGACTTCCATCAACAGATTCAGATAGTAACGATCCTCAGAACATGTAGCTACGTTTCCACCGTTGGTTGGAATTGCCCCTCAGTAATCGTAAAATACCAGAGTGCGTACTTCTATACTCTCCCGTGACTCCTTATCTTCCTCGGCCGGGTCTGTAAAGGCTGAGTGTGGAACGCGCCGGGCGACATCGGGGGACACGACCGAGTCGTAACATTTGATCAGAGTCACTTCGTCGGGTCTCTGGGCGTACTTGAAATACCAGCGGTGGTTCGGGTTGGGCTTCACGGCATACGTCTCACCCTTACGCTGCGGGTAGATGAGGGCGGCACCCACGAGATCGGAGTCGTCCACAGAGTGAGCATCAGCGATGGCGAGAGGGTCCTTCAGGATCGTCTTGATAGGGCGCCAAACCTGGTAATAGCGGCAGATCACGTCAGCCCTCGCTCGTCCTCACCCTCAACGCAGCTTTGGCCCTTTTGGGGGGCGGTGGAAGGGGGACGAACGTTGATGATTTGGAACCTCTTCTTGAGCAACTCCTCGGCCTCGTCAGGCAGATGGTAACGCACTCGGTCCTCAGAGGCTGCATAGGACTGGTCGATATGAACCTGGCGAACTGGGCCGCGGAGCGCCGCTTCCGGGGTCTCGGCCTTCTGCACGCGGCGGATTGTATGGTCAAAGATGAGGACGCGCGTAGCCCCGGTGCTGATCAGAAAGAACGCAACAACAGTCAGACGGAAAGCACCAGACGGGGTGCCACTCATGCCGAGGATGCGGGCAAACTTACACGTCCTTCAACAGCTGCGTGGTCTCCGCGTAATAGCGGCTCTTGATCTGCTCCTCGTCCAAAAAGTCCTTCTCCTCGCTCGCGTGGCGTACGACCTGAAACCCGTGGCTATCGAGCGTGTACTTGTCTTCATTGCCGCCGATGTCCGTGACGTCAACGTGAACGGGGACGGTGGGACGGGCTTTCAGCTGTTCGGATATCGGCCGGCTAGGAAGATTGGAATAGCAGTCAGCGTCGGTGCCTTTCGTCTTCTCACGCGGCCCAGAGGGGGGATGGAAACCCGAGGTAATTACCCAACATAGTAGGGGGTCGGCGGAGTACCGTCATTCGGGTCATCATAGTAGTTCATGACCGTGTCACGGACATGGTGCGGACCGGAAGCGGGTTGCGGAACGATGGCCGAGTCGATGGCCGAGTGGGGAGCGAAGGCGGCCTGGTTAATGACGTCTGCGGCAGCCATGTTGTTGATGGAACTAGCTGTTTTGTAGGAATGCCTCACGGTGACACGACGAGTAGGGACTAAAATTGTGTTGTTGGTTGGCAAGGGCTTTGCGATTGAGCGAAATGGGCAAGTAATGGCCGAATGCTATGTCGGCAGTATTTGTCTCCTCGAGATGGGGATATGATTCTTTTATGCCTGGGCCGTGACCCCCCTCCTCCCCATGCCCCTCCGAATACCCCCTCCGGACACAGCCAATGCTATTGCTGCGTCATGACGATGCATCGGATTCGGGATGCGCCTGGGGAGTTGTCGGGTTGGACGGCAGCGAGCACGCGCGGTCACGCCATCGCAGTCCGGTGCAACTGTGGACCGAAGGGTCCGAAAGGTCTCCGGCTGATTAAAAATCACTACTCTAGATCGGCGTTACAGAGGAACCGCTCGAAGACACCATGTTCAGATGACAAATGTCAAGTTCATATAATGAATTGGCCTAATACTTGAATCGACAGCTCCCCTTGACCCCAGAAACAATAGAGAGCGAGTGCAGGTAATATTGAGTGAGAGTTGGGTTCGGACTAACTCGCCAACGAATGCCGTCACCGGCCAGGGTAGCGTTACCTTAAGAGTCTCGTGTGTTAATTATTACTCCGTACCTATTTATGGATAGGGAAATGTAAACTCTCGGATTGCTTTTACCAGCGGGAACCCCCTCGAAATTCTGCTGGGGCCAATATTCAGAAACCAGGCAAATTGAGATGTGGTTAATCGGGTACATACCTAATTAGGTACCTAGGTAGGTAATTACACACGTCCCCCGTGAAACATCCAACTACATAACTGGGCGGCTTTGATTTCAAATCCGCTTGTTGGTTGTGCAAGTACGCGCCATCGGGCATCCTTGTACTCAACCACGCCCGGAGCTTTCCTCGTGGCCAAGCCGGGCATCGGGCTCCCTACTGGCTGTCCCTCCTCCATTGGAGATATCAACTGGAACAGGTGACTCTCGCAGATATGAACTCCGCACCGCCTCTGTCGCGACGGTGCAAAAAACAAGACGTCATTGCACATTCTCATGATTAATTAATTGGTTCCAAGTAATGTAATCAGGAGAGAGGAACAAACTCGGGGAATAGATCGGGGGATGATGTTTTCCGGCTCTTGCATCAACTGGTAATCAATTAGCGAGATGCTAATTTGGTGCTCAAATACCGAATGGCAACGTATCCAATGCTCTGCTATAATTAATAGCAAACAGGACTTACCGGACTGGGGCTTCATGAAGAGCGAGGTCTTGCTTCGATCATGTTGACCCGGGAGTGTAAGGGAGGCCGTCTTGATTATATATCAAAACGCACGCATAAACGGGCCGTGATGCGTAGCCCGTGAATCAAGCCGCAGTGTATTATAAGACACGGCTTGAATTTCCATCGAATTAATTGTATCCGGGATGCCGTGACAGGTACAAAGACAACCAGCGGAACCAGCTCCGCCCGTGAATTCGCATGACTATCTCGCCCGACCTCCACTCCATTCGGATTTATCGGAGCGTATCCTATCCTCCACGTTACAGATGCTTCTTAGATAGCCTAAGTTTCGAATGATTGATTTTGTTGGTGGAATTTGGGCTGTAGCCGCGGAGGTCAGGAGCCCTGAGGGTTTTGTCCCTAGAGCCGTCATCATCATCGGACTCGCTGTCGCCCGGACTTTCATCCCCGGCACTATCATCAGTGGTGCTGTATCCCCCGTGGTTGCCCGGCTTTTCCGCACTCGATGGTGTCTCGTCGCGAGATTCAAGGTCAGATTCATCCCGCTCACTGGCGGAGCTTGCTATTTCAGAGGTTTCGTCTTGATATCCACTCTCGGAGTCCTCACCGGCCATGGCAAGCTCGTCGGCAAGCGACATTCGACGCTTGAGGGTTGGCCTACTCTTTGATCCTCGATCGTCTACAGCTTAGTTAGCATTTTGATTCACCACAAGGAGGGATTGGCACGGCTGGGTGTAAAAGAAACTGGTGGGGGGGGGGTGGGTGGGTGGTGTGAGGGTGAATGCTCGCCTTCCTGTTTGATTCCTGGTATTGTATTTCTCCGCTCTAAGGGTTGCCGATCCAAACGTGCTGCGGCATGGGAATTTGCAACGGGCCGTGGCGTGGTGGCCGGGGACTGTGAGGCCGGGATCGTCTGGAACGACACGGAGGGCTGTCTCGATGGTGTTGCGGTTGCCTGCGCCGATGCGTAACTATTTGGCTGCTGATATGGCTGTTGTTCCCGGATAGGCGCGGCCGAGATCAGGCTTTCCCGGTTGGACAATAGGCCAGATTCTCGGCGTTGCAGCTCTAGAGCACGGAGCAAGAGACGGTTGTATCCCTCATAGAAATGCCGTTGGATCGGCTCAAAGTCTACACACAGCAAGAGGGTGGTCAGCAGAGCGCGATAAGGTCATCGGAATAGAGAGGCGCGGAACCTACCCCCACCGTGTAACTGGTTGACTTCCCGGACAACTTTGAGTTGGCCTTCGGCAAACTCGAGGGACTCGATCGCGACGCGGATAGCGGCGTGAACACGTTTCTCGGCCTGTAGAGACTTGGTAAGGTGGGATTCCGACCTTGTATGGATGTCAAGCTCAAAATGCAAGTGGCTGGTGGACGTGCTGTCCCGATATGACGGAAACCTCTCGGTATTGTCTGTCCGAGTACTGATTGGCCGTTGTCTCCGCCGCGAGGAAGGAGTTGATGGGCGAGAGTTGATTTTGGCTAACGGTAGGGTGGCCGCGGAGGGGCGATGTTGATTATTATCTGTTACGGGCGTCTGTTTCCCGTTGGTCTTTGGTGATGCGCTGCGGCTACTCTTGCTGCTAGGGACTTGGGGCGTTGCCGGCTCGGGAATGTCTTTCTCAGCGCTCGGCTCTGGCGGTAGTGATGGAGATGCCGGGCCGGCCACTGGCGCGCCGTTTTGCTCAAAGGAGTACATAGTGCCCCGAAGCGAAGTGAGCAGATGGCCGAGTGTCGGGCATAAGACCTCGCCCAACCGTTCTTGCGACTTCTCCAGGGGCAACGCTTGCTGGAGCATCCCCAGAGCAACATGAAGGCTGGAGCTCATGGTTAAGACGGCACCCAGAAGGACATCCTTGTCTGTGTCTTGGAGGGGTCGGTCGAGTGAGCCGAGCCGCTCAACGGCCAAGATTGGGCTCTCATCCAGGCTATCGCGGTGCAACACCGAACGCAACCAGCCCGGAACCAGGTCCATGCTTTAGTTCTCGGGGGTTATAGGGCCGTTTGTTGTTTTCTGGGGCCGATAGTCAGCGTTGCGTAGCCAGTGTTGTGGCCAATCAACTTGGGCATCAGTTGGTGGCACAATTCGGGCGCCCGACGTGCCTGATTAGGGGGATTAGGGGTCCTCCTACTGCGGGTTCACCAGCATCTAGCACCAGAATCGGAGAGGGGCTTGTCTGACACGGGGGCGCTCCCAAAGGGCGTGGCTTGTGAGCCGGAGTTGGGGTCGAGTCTTGTTGCTTGCTTGACAAGGAGTCCCGGAGGGGTAACTATTGAGAGGGCGTGTTCAGGGGGTCACTCATCACTGTGTGAGGTGACTGGCGGTGTGCGACAATCCCCACTGTCAAAAATGGCATGCCAACGCTGCATGCGTGGTCGACGGTGGATCGGCCCGACGCGCTAACCAGAAACATTGTCATTGGGGGATGCGCTGCGGTGCTTGGAGAAGAGGGTTTGCTTTCACCAAATCTGCCCATGGGAATGCTCGGGACCCGAGATAACGAAAAACCTGAGACTATGAAGACAGAATCGGTTTAGCGTAGCGGCCTGGCAAGCCACGAAGACAGAAAGATTTTGCCCAACATGAAAAACTAGGTCGGTAGGTAATTAACCTTAATTACCGTGCACGAATATAACGAATTACAACATCAAAAATCAGGTGGGACCTACACTCATTAATCATGCAGGGGTCTCGACACTGTTCATCTTCAAATGAGGAAACGAAGGTTGTATTGTTTGTTGATGGACTAACTTAGAATAATGTTATGCCCCCAGTTCGGCGTCAATCAAGTTGTTCTGCGTTTTGAGGGTGCGAGTTGGGCTTATGAGTTTACCACGTCCCACTCATACTCACCTTGGTGGGAGGTCACGGGGGTCTTTTGTCAGGAAGCGACGTCGGTTGGGAAGGCGCAATTTAGACGCTTGACCCCACCCACAAAAACGAACTCTGCGGAAGGGCACTGATTTTGGCACCATCTCCACCATCTCATGGCCCCGCTTGCTTCTTGGTGCCTAACTATAATTAAATATGTCGGTGGGTGCGTCGATCAATCTGGAACCATGGCCTCAGTTCCAACTCTCAACATCTGGCTCACTTTTGCCGCAACGATCCCATGACCAAGAATTGCATGGGATGATGGGACGACGATGGCCACGAAATCAATCAGCAAGCCCTGCGCCATCCTTGATTGCCCCTTTTTCTATTAATTCAATCTGACGGCCGGCGGCAGAGCTGCTGCTTATTATCAGAACCCTTGGATGGACAGGTGTTAAAAGCGGGATGTTTCATTCCCATCGATCGGTCCGGACCCCTCGCCACGTGTAGTCAGATGGATTTTACGGCATTGCGGCATCGGCCCTATCGATGGATGAGAGCGTTGGAGCATAGTTAAGGCACAGCGTGCCCAACCAGAAAACTGGGAAGGAGGAGGATTGTTACGAATTCATGAAACCATGGAGTGGCTTCCTTCCCGGGGCGGGTGTGGCACAGCGGTGCACCAGCCACGCGCGACCTGGAGTAAACCCTCTTGACAAAATGGGCTTTATGAATTAATGCCGTGTGTCGGGAGCCATCTTCAAATTCACGCCTTCTTCGCCGAATCCTCGCTGTACTTCTCACGATATTACAAGTGTGGTTGCGTCGCGGCCCGTTCGAACTGCGAAAGGCTGAAATCGTCACGAGTCCCTGGCGCTGAAGCAAGGTACATGCGCCCCGTGGACAATCCAGACCGGCCCCGTGTCTAAGGGCCTCATTTCGCCGGCTTTGCCCGGGCCACGCGCAATTATACGATCGGTCAACGGTCCTTTGGACGATGGCTCTCGCTGCCACTCGCCGATCAGGCAGGGGGAGGGGGCCTAGAGGGACACCCATATTCGCCTTGCTGGTGAATATATTATTACTGTCGGCAGCGGATGCGCAATATGATAACGACCCGAACCACGGTGTGGTCTTTCTTTACCCCACGGATGGGCAGACGTACAACACTATGGACATCCTCAACGTCGCATACACGTCGCCCTTCCCAGCCCCCAACCTTTATCTTTTTTGTGATAACGGGGACCGTCAAAGTAAGATATGACCTCCGTCCACGATACCTTCCTAGTCGGGAACCTACGATGGAAGAAAAAGAAAGCGAGGTGGAGGGCGGGAGAGGATATTGTCGTTGCTAACAGAGAGTTTCCGAGGTGATAGTCTTCCGACAACCCGCGCCGGGATACAATGTTACCGTTCCGGTGACACTCAACTTCACATCACTCACGCCCTGTTGGTTCAACCTGCGGCCGGGGACTACAGGAGGATTTGGTGCCAATAGCCCGACGTTCAATATCGTCGGCGAGGAAAGGAAAACAGGGAGTCAGGTATTCGGCCCGGCGATCTCGAGTTCCGTTGCAGCCACAACCACGACGGCGCATACCCGACCACCAACTACCACGTCCACGTCCGTGGATGGCATTGCGGATGCCGAGACATCGCCGACGACAAAGGAGTCTCCTGCAGGCTCGTTTATAGACTCGACGCCCTCTTTGTCTCCAACTGGTAGTCACGACGATGGAGGGGGGGCTGGCCTCGGATCTGCAGGCGCCGCGGGGATTGGGGCCGGGGTTGCAGGCGGGATTTTGTTAGCTGCATGCGGGGTCTTTGCCTGGTTTTGGAAGAAGAAGAGGGCGAACGCGAATGATGGTGTGGGAAGCAACACCACTACGGGAGCTGGGACTGGCAGGGGAGATAGCCAGGAAAAGTATTGGTATGACAGCAGTACCAGCACTGGTAGTGGCAGTGGCCACCTATGGCGCTGGGAGAGGAAGATACCCAGCGTTCTGGCCCGGTACGTCGACGACAAAGCTTGGCCGCAGGACAGCTACCGCCAGGGCGGTAATAGCAGCAAGCCGGTTGTGTTGGCTGAGCTTAGCTCAGTTCACCACACACCGCCGGAGATTGCATCATCCCAGATCTTAGACCCGAGGTACTTGGATGGGGTATGACTACCTAGGTAGCAAATGTGCAAACCCATAGTGTACTGTGCGCGCGTGTGAAAATCATAGGTATGCTTGTCAAGAAGCTGTGTGATCTACACCCTTGATTTGAAAAAAAGCCTGCTTTTAAGTTGCCTGAAGGTGAAACACCCCTGCAAATCGGCTAGGAGAAGAACAGGGTTATTGGCTTGAGCGAGCTACTAATATTAGATAGGTAGTCACTCGATCACGACTAGTAGGCACGACGCATGGCCAAGGAGATGCACACATACCTTTTCTCGGCGGTAAAGCTTGATCATTCCAGGGCGCAACAAGAGTGTGTGATTATGGAAATCCCCGCGCTCGGACTGGAAAGCTGAGCGTTGATCTATCGGGCTGTCGCGAGTGTGTGGCCCGGGACCTCCGGCTATTCGCTCAAACCGGATCACCACCAAGCGCATCAGGTGCATCGATTGTAACGGTGGCTGTGTGCGACCATCCATTCCAAATCTCGAATCGGGGCAAGACGGATATATTTCGGAGTCCTTTCGGGGTCGGCGTCAGCATTCAACATGCGGGAGCACGACAGCAATGCAGTCAGAGAGACTTGGGCCGTTGATTATTATCTCCCGTTTGGAACACGTGGATGTCCATGTATGTAAAGGAAATGACAGCGGCATTTGGGCTTAGGTTGCCCTCGAGACCACTCTGTGACCTCTCACGGCCCGGGACGGTCTAAAGACTTCGTAACCGCCCGGGGTACGACGGTAGATGCAGGTCGAGGCGGGGTTACTGATGACGACGACCGGGTGTTCCCGAGAAGCGCAAACCACGATACACATGATCTGACTTTCCTTCGTGTCTAGTTATTTCTCACTCAGCCTCTCCGTCCTGCCCGACCGCTGGCCAGCGACCACAGCGGTTGGTGAGACCGTCAGACAGTCAGCCGGCTAGTCCGTGAGCCTTGTCTCGGCCCATCCCGGCCCGTCGCGGCGAAGGCAATCCATCGCCGCTTGCGATTTGGGCGGTGCGTGTTGTGGCCGGATCTCTCCTCTGGTGTGAATGGCCAACCGGGAATACGGTGAAAGCCAGAAGCGCCCATTGGGTAATTCCCGCGCTTGTCAGCGAACCGGATAGCCCCCGCCACGCTGGAGGGACAAAGAGGATGAATAATTATGATGATATTTTGGGTAATTTTTCCTAACTGCCGACGTGGATTGAATAGTGTCGATGGTTGTGACAACACCCTGGCATGCGACACTGGTTGTTGCTTTCCTACCTCCGTGGGTAGACTACTGATCCTACCCGCCGGGCAGCCACTTTGCGGACTGTTAATTCGTCCGGGCTACCTAGGAGGGGCTGGAGCAGGCATGGGCGGGGGAGGGGGATTCGGGGGAAGATCTGGATGAGCGAGTTACACTCACCAATAGAGAAATGATGAGCCCCCAACATGTCGGCACGCCGGTGTGATGAAAGTCAGTGCAGCATCCCCCCCGTCCTCATCACAGGTTCGCGACCCAGTTTACACGACGTGCGCTTTGCGTACAGTTTGACCTTTCCCTACCACCCAATTCTCGTTTCCAGTACTTACATCCATGTCTTGCATCAGGACAGACCCATGGCATATGCATCCTGTGTCAAGCTGCAATCCTCCTCTCCCTTTTCCACTCGCCCGTTTTAGGAAGGACGGGAGGTTCCTTGGCGCTTTGGTGGGGAGGGGTGTTGTTGTATGGCCGACATTTGCTGAATGTCGTCTGATGTACCGCCGGAGAATGTGGTTGCGTTCGGTTCTGTGTGCGGTTTCCTTGGGGTCCTTGCGACTGCGACTCAGAACTCATTCACTGCCCTTTGGAAAAGGGTGGCAAATGGGGGGGAAGGGGGGGGGGGGGGGAACAACCCGGGTATAGCGGGGTGTTGAACTATTTAGAGACACGAGCATCATCAGCATTTCAGGTGAGTATAAGGGGCCAGGAAGGCTTTAGATATTCCCAACTACCTACCTACCATTTATCCCCTTCCTCATACGCGCTCATCAAGCTGACACCACTGTGTGTGCCGGTGTTTTGCTGCTTAAGCCCTTGGCCACCACCCCAACTTTTCGATCGGAACTGTCAGACCTTTTGCCCACCACGAGATGAAGATTGTCGACAAAGCTAAAGAGTCCCTGATCACGGACTACACCTGGAACCGAGCAGGGCGTTTTGCCAAGGCGGCAACTAGACCTAGCAACACCCGCTACGTGGTGGACTATGTATCCGAGAAGTTCCCAATCATCGGCTGGCTGCCGCGGTATCGGCCGCGGTGGCTGATCAACGACGTTGTCGCCGGCCTGACCATCGGGCTCATGCTGATCCCCCAGGGCTTGTCCTATGCCAAGATCGCGACCGTCCCGGTGCAATATGGCCTTTTGTCCAGCTGGCTTCCGGCGGCCCTGTACGCTCTGATGGGAACGACTAAGGGTAAGCTTTTGATGCCCCACATACCTCCTCCTACTTATAACTTCGGCAAGATGAGAGTAATATCTAAACATGCCATGCCATCTTCTGAACCCTAGACCTCTCCACCGGCCCTACATCGCTCATCAGTCTCTTGACGGCCGAGATCATCGAGTCCCTGAAGGGTGACCAATGGTCCCCGACGGAGATTGCGTCGGCGGTGGCCACGATGATGGGCATCTACGGCCTAGTAATCGGCCTGCTCAAGCTCGGTTTCCTGCTGGAGTTTATCTCGCTGCCCATCCTCAGCGGCTTCATCTCGGCCGTGGCCATCACCATCATGCTCAACCAAGTCGGCTCGCTGCTGGGCGAGACCGGCATTGGAGATGGCACGGCCACGCAGATTCACGACATCTTTGCGAAGCTGCCCGATGCCAACGGGTATGCGTGCGCCGTCGGCTTCACGGGCATCGCGCTGCTGGTGGCGCTCGAACAGGCCGGCAAACGCTGGGGGGCCAAGAACAAGATAGTATGGTTTGTGTCCATCACGCGAGCCTTTATCGCGCTCGTCATCTTCACGGGTGTGGGCTACGCTGTCAACAAGGGCAAGGCCGACTCGGACGACTTCCTCTTCGGCGTGACGCAGGTTAAGTTCGACGCCGACGACATGCGGACCCCCAAGGTGCCTAGTCGTGAGCTGCTCTCGCGCGTGGCCGGGCAGAGTGTGGCCGTCTTCATCGGGTCTGCAGTCGAGCACACGGCCATCGCACGCGGGTTTAGCGTCAAGAACAACTACGTGACCGACCAGAGCCAGGAGTTGACCTACTACGGCGTCATCAACATTGTCAACAGCTTCTTCCACGCTATCGGCGTCGGCGGGGCCATGTCGCGGACGGCCGTCAACTCGTCGTGCAACGTCAAGTCCCCGCTCTCGGGATTTGTCACCACAGCGGTTGTGTTGGTGTCCATCTTCAAGCTCACGGGCGCACTGTATTGGGTGCCCAAGGCGACGCTGGGGGCTATCATCATCACGGCCTGCTGGCCGCTCATCAGCCCGCCGCGCGTCTTTTACCACTACTGGCGCACGTCACTGGCCGACTTCATCTCGTCCATGATTGCCTTTTGGGTTTCGCTCTTCGTGTCGACCGAGATCGGCATCGCCAGCGCCGTCGGCTTCAACATCGTGTATGTGCTCCTTCGCCAGGTCTTTGCCCGTGTCCGCACCATCCCGGATCCACGCTCCGAGCTGGCCATCGCTCTCGATAACGCGCGCGACGTGCCCTCGCCCGCCAACCTGCCGCGCGACACCCGCGTATTCCAATGCACCGATTCGGTGTACTTCCCCAACGCCTACGCCGTCAAGACCGCCATCGTCGAGACCGTCAAGACCCACCACGCACCGGTCTACAACAGCGCCGAGAGTCCCGAGGCCGAGCGCAACTGGTCCGTCACGCGTGAGCGTCGTTTGGCCAAGCTGCGTGCCCGCGAGGGCATCTCGGACGCAGAGGCTGCGACCCTGCCGCCCATCCGACTTGTCGTGATCGACTTCCGCAGCGCGCCGCACCTTGACGCGACCACCTGCTCCCATTTCGAGAATCTTGTTGCGGAGATCCGCGCCTATGGCGGGCCCAACGTGCTCATCCGTTTCTCGGGCATGTCCGAATATGCCCGCGAGCGCTTTGTGCGGGCTGGTTGGAAAATGGCTCGCGGAGAGGATGAGGGAGACATGGAGGCAGCGACAGAGGGCGCGACAACAGCGGTACCGGAAGGCCAAGTGTTCAAGACGTACCGTACGGTTGCCAGCGCCGTGGCTGCCCCGAGGCCACAGGAGTCAGGGGACCGGGGGGAGAGCGACGAGGAGAAGATACAGGACGTTTTAACTGCGAGGCATATCGAGTAGGGTTGTTACTGTTGTTAGGTTTTCGGTTTCACAGGGGCTTCAAGGACAGAGAGAGAGAGGGGGGGGGAGAGAGAAAGGAATTGAAAGAGATGAAGTCCACTTTCCCTTTCCGCCAAGTCTGCGCCAAGGATGATCTCCAGAGCTTGGCCATCTTGGCCATATCTTGGCTACCATCCGGGTTCACCTCGCAAGTTCGCATCCGCATGGTTGGATCCGAGGAGAGAATTCGGGAAAGTCTCGGTGTGTCTATGGTGGGACATGTGGAAAATCATGGACATACTGCGGTAATCCCCCGGTTCTAGTGAGGGTTCTTAGGTAACTGCGTTTTGCTTTTCGTGACGGGTAGAAAAATGCACTACGGAATCGTCCTGTCCTTCAACGCCTCAAATTGCCGCTCTAAAATACATCCGCGCATTAGTTCTACCATATTTGACCCCGGGGTGTCGTCCGAGGCCGGGTTGGGGCATAATGGACATTCTTTCTTGCCTCTGTCGCTGACCCCAATCTAATGGCCCCTCCCTGCACCATTCGACTGCATCTTGAGCATCTCGCTCTGGTATCGCAACTTGAACCCGTTGCAGAGCGCCCGCATGTCGGGGTATTGGCTCTTCATGAGTTCGTATGCGTGCGGAATCACGCGGATCATCCAGCCAATTACCTTGGAGCTCCGTGACGCCTTGAAACAGAGGAAGAAGTATCCTGGGTGTCGTGGGTCCAGACAGAAGGCATATGTCGATCGGTTTGGGTTGGCGTCGATGTACGTCGTTAGCCATTTTTCTGGACTAGTATTAGCAACCCTTCGCGCCGAGCCACCGCCCCAGCAGAGGGCAACAGTGAGATATGTAGAAGCGCCCAAGGAAAGAAACAAAAAATACAGGCAAAGGAGGAACTCACCTAGATCAGCCTTCGATCCCTTCTGGAACTTCTCGTGCTGCATCAACTCCTCCACCTTGCGCGCCATCGCCTTGACATGGTCCACGATCAACTCGTCCAAATCCGTGTACGTGTACTTGCTGCCGACCCGCAACACCTTGCCGACGGAGAACTCATTGTCCTTTTGCAGCTCCAACACGTCGATGTGCTGGTATACCCCGTCCGCCACCTTCCACGTGATGGCTAGGTGGTCGTTGCCTTTGGACGACGGCCGGATCACCACCTCACCCGCCGGCTGTCCGCCAAGATACTCCTCTGCCTGCGTGCTGTTGAACGGGCGGAAGAGTGGGTGCTTGATAACCCTCTGCGTGCGGCCAGTGGTCTTGTCTTTCTCCCGCAGCTCTTCCCGGTCATCCTCTTCCTGCTTGTAGTCCCACTGCCCACGTCCATAGTCGTAATGCCTCCGGTACGGCCGCCGCAGTTCCTCCTCGCGCATCGACAGCTTGCAGACAAAGTCCTTGCGATTGACCTCGATCACTTTGGCTTGTGCCGTCTGCCCGACCTGCAACATGTCCTTGATCGAATGCCGGTACGATACCTCGTGAGATTCCACGCGTCCCTCGATGCCGCAGTCCAGCTTGGCGATCGCAAAGTCGTCCTTGACCAGGCGGACGTTGACCGGCACGATCATGCCCTCGCAAAGCGAGTCACGTGTTTCGCCCGTGAACATGGTAAAGATCTGATCCGCGCCTGGTACGCCAAAGTTTTTGCGCAGTTCCTCAAATGGGCCCATGAGCTCTGCCCGGATCGCTTCTAGGGTGGCCCGCTTGCGTTGCTGGTACTCGCGCTCCAGCTGCTCAGCGTACTCTTCTAGAATCAGCTCATTGACCTTCTCCTGCTCGTCCTCCTTGAACAACTTCCGCACGATGGCACCCGGCCCGTTGACGTCTGTCTCGGCCTTGACGTCCTCCTCGTCTAGACCCAAGGCATCTGCGGCAACCTTGCGGGCAAGATCGTAGTCTTCCGGGTGGATACGCGTGTTGTCGAGCGGGTCCGAGTCAGGGTCGGTGCTATCGTGCTCAATGTACAGGAAGCTGGCGCAGTTGTTCCATACACGGGGACCTAGCACAGGGATCTTGTGGCGCTCCGGATCGCCCACAAGCTCGTCGCGAGAAGTAACAACACCGCCGTTGGCATTGATGCCCTTGATGAGAAGCTGCGCCTTGCGCGGGCCCAGACCAGCCACGTAAGGGAGCAAATTCGCTGTGTAGGAATCGCCCATGGCCTCGTTGATATCCACGCCGCAAAGGTTGACAATATCCACCATTGCTGTCTCGA
The DNA here is from genome assembly GCF_033296635.1 of Dichotomopilus funicola. Classification (NCBI taxonomy): domain Eukaryota; kingdom Fungi; phylum Ascomycota; class Sordariomycetes; order Sordariales; family Chaetomiaceae; genus Dichotomopilus; species Dichotomopilus funicola. Next base: position 25,433 of record NW_026944046.1, read on the forward strand.
GGTGCTTGTACAGTTTTTCCTGCGGGAGGTACTGCTGGTAGGGATGAATAAGCAAGGACGTAATGTCCTTGCCCAGTGCCGCATACTCTTTCATGGGATTTTGCATGTACCGGGCTAGTGCGATGCAGTACCGGGTGAGTGGGTTTAAAGTCGGGTGTTCGGAGATGGCGCGTGGGCTATCCTTGTAGAGGCGGGCCACTTCATCGTTGACGATAACTACCTCGAGCAAGTCGCTACGGTATTCGTTGGTCTCTGGGTCATCGTACTCCGGTCCCATCAAGCCCTTTTCGTTGATCAGGCCCTCCACATCCTTGATCAGCCGCTGGGTGTCCGCCGAGAAGCCGGAAATACCGACGACGTCTGGATTCCTCCGGCGAACCAGCTCGGCAAAGAGGTCTCTCTGACTTTCATCCCGCGCTAGATTCACGAACTTGCCGTGTTCTAGGACCCGGCCATCTTCCTCAACCCACGTCCAAGAAACAGGATCGCGGTTGGGGTCACCCATGCCATTGGACAGTGTGAGCACACGCGGGGTGGTACCGAGAACCATGCCCTTAGGTTTGAGAGGAGCCTGGTCGAGCCGTTTGAAATACTCCTCCCGGCAAGTCTTGAGTAGCTCCTCCTGGCAGGCCGTCCGAAGCGAGTCCTTCACGCCCTTGGCAATCACCTTTTCCAGTCTTGCAAAGGAGATGTCGAGAACTTTTTGGCGCTCCGAGTTCCACGCATCAGCAAGGTCGCTGAAGTTGTCCGAGGCAAATTCGTTGTAGAGCTGCCGGCGGAATTCGCGGTCGTTCTCTAGGGTTAGATTGACTTCGACAAGTCCTTCGTCTTCCGCCTTCATCATTTTGAGGAAAATCTCGGGCCGCACGGCAAGATCCCTGATCGTGTGGTTGGCAAGGTACTTGATCTCGTAGTAGGGGTGGGCCTCGTCAATCTTGCGAAGGCCCTTCTCCGTCCGGCGACAGCTCACACAGCCCATCAGGTAGTACTGGATGCGGAAATGCTTGCGCATCCGTGGGCTCACAAAGAGTTCCTCAGCGTACATCTGACGGGCGACGTTGATCACCTGGTCGCCTGTCGAAAAGTCACTGTCTGCCAAGTGGTCGGCTAGGTCGAGAGGTAGCTTGCTATCGTCGTCCGAGGACTCCTTTTTGCCCTCCCGGAGAGCATTCTGGGCCAGACGGTCGGGCGAGATGCCGAGAGCTTTGACGAACTTATAAGCCCGCGACCTTCTGATCCGTTCGAAAACGGCTGTCTTGGCTCCCGGGCGCTTCGTCTCTTTTGAGGCGCCATTGCCCATGGCGGCAATGTCCTTGAGTTGTGAGGAGTACTGGAAGTTAAGGTAATCTTGCAGATCCTGAAGTTCCTCAAGCGTCGCGGCCAAGGGGATCATCTCTTCCAGTACGTCGTCCTGCACGTTCGCACCCTTGAGGTCCTCAACCGAGCGCTCAAGCGCGTTCCGTTTCTCGATCAAAGAGCGGAACTTGATGTCGAGCTCGAGAATCCGCCACAGATCATCCTGGGTAAGCAACTTCTCGGCATCGACAGTGTATTCGGGGGCGTCCGGGTGGTCGCGGCCGTCCTGGTTCCTAATCTTCTTAGCGTGGATGAGGTAGTCTCTGCGGTGCTGGAAGACGTAGGGGACCTCGACGCCATCGATGATGAAGAATTCGAGCACTTTGCCAATCGCCTTGTTGAATGGGCCGTGGAGATCACCCGGCAATTGCTTCTTGGGCCACATTAGATTCGTAATCCAGCGTGCCTCCTCTTTGAAGTATTCGGCCGACGTCTGTTGCTCCTTGAAAGGCTTGCGATCAAGCTGGAACCGCTCGGGCTCATCGACGATACGAATCTGGTTGTCCTCGTCGGTGAGAAGCTTCTCCTTGAGCTGAGAGGGCTCAAACACATCCTTCAGCTCGATCGTCTGCTCTTCGCGCTCTTGAGCCTCCTCATCCTCCTCTAAGTCCAGAGCCCAGCCATACTCGTCGCCATTTCCAAATATGTTCTCCATGTCGTCGAGTGCGTCCTTGTCAAGACCGGTTGCGTCGACCGCGAGACCCTTATCTCTTGGGCGGGCAACCTCCATGTCTTCTTGGCGCTGAATGCGCTCCTCGTCGTCCTCGGGGTAATCGTCTTCGATGAAATCGTCAAACTCGTCAACGTGCGCGCGGTGGCTCGGGCGTCCGTAGCCTCGGTCGTCAGCCATGTCCTCATCATCATCCGAGAAGATCTCGGCGAGGTCGGGGCGCCGTTCTTTCCCACGGTCTTCATCGCGGTGGCCGCGCTTCAAGCGCTTGAACTTTGTCTTCCATGCAGACGGTAAGCCACGGGATGCGGTCAGTGGTTAGAACGGAGGGCGACATACCTGCGCTTGGGTTTTGCGCTCCCACTCTGGATTTGCCTCGCCAATCAGGTCGAGATCTTCTTCGTCAAGCTGCTCCTCCTCTTCACGCTCGACCCGACGACGCTTTTTCTTCTTACGACGTTCGCGTGCTTCTGAATCATCCGCCTCCTCTTCCTCATCCTCATCAACGATGAAGCCTTCTCGAATCTGGGGAAAATAAATACGTGATTAGCCCGAGTTAGTTAGCAAAAACGAGTGGGTACATGGTCGTACCCTTCGGGCTTCCTCTTCGTCGTCGTCATCGTCTTCTTCCTCGCTAGAATCATCTAGGGCATTATCGCGCTCCCGCTTGCGGCGCTCGCCACCCTCTTCATCGAAAGACTCGTCATCCTCCTCGTCATTTAACTCGGCCTCCCCATCGATTAGATCGCGCATCGACGTGCTCATGATCAAAGTAACGGCGCGCGTCACGCTCCGAGTTTGCGGAGCAAGGGGAGTGGCGAGGCGAGTTATCGAATCGCGAAAAAGGATGTTCTTTTTTTGATTGGGTGATTGATGAAAAAGAAGGAGGAAATAAACCCTAGGAGGGATTTGGTCAGAGAGCCGATGGATGTCGAGCACTTGAATGGAAGGCTGCGAGGTCCAAGGTTGGAAATTTTAGAAACCCAGGGCGACTTGCTCCAACGCCGGTCGCGTTCAGCCTCGCCCGGGACTTCAATTCCGCGGGTGATCCAAGCTGGTCTGTGCTTCCCATGCTTGCATGCCTTCATGCCAAGACACGCTGTGGCTCGCTCCCCAACATCTCACTACTAACATAGTATGTACGCGTAGAGGCATCCCGTTAAATACATGTACATCGTAAGTTCGAAATATCGTTGATCTGATGATTTGCTAGAACAACACGAGATTCATTCCGATTCTATTTCCCCTTCATTTGGAATTGACCCCTTTTTCTCAGCTATAAGAGGTGATGCTAGAGACCTTGGTAGTTACAACTCGTACAGTTGACGTACGAATAGCTATAGAAGCTTCCCGGGACGTGTGATTTAGCTTTGGAGTTAACCGGTTAGTCCGCCTCTAACATTCATGGTTTCACCCCTCCTTGGTAGTGTATGTATGTACATACAAGGGTCGGTTATGTCGTTTTGCGATCTACCTAGGGCCGACATCATCGACAATTGACTGGGGTGCTGGACAGGGCAGCATCCTAAGCAAGGTACCCAGGCGTCGACTGGATGGAAACAAATCGCATTTCGTTCTTTCGTTTGGTTGGCCTATTGGGGAGCGCTCTCTGTCACCTGCCCGTCGAGGTGAAGGGGCAACTGGAAGGTTACAGCTTGAAAAGCATGGTCCAACATGGGTGGGCCGCCGCCACCAAGAGCACCCCACATCACAGAAACTCGAGTGGGAGCAGGGAGACTTTTACGCACCTCCGTCCCCCTTTGACTTTCCCCGCGAGCTCTGTCGGGCTCTTAGGTAATGACAGTGTTTCAACCAGCTGTCAGGAACGAGTTTTTGTCGCACGTTTGGTTATTTTACTCCACTTGAAAATTGGCTGCTTGGGAACGTGAACCCCGAGTTCTCCGTTAGGTGCATGGACATGCGATCTCGCCAGACCACCACCACCACCCCACACCAGAGGTGTTTCTTGTCATAAGATACCTACCTTCCGGAAACTCACTCTTTGGAAGCGATAAGTAGATGAATTTTACGAAACCATAGACTTCAAATCCTCAAATTTTAGCCCCCTAAGCATCGAGCAAACTAACAAGCGCTTGCTGAGGATTTTCAGCGGACCGACCCCTCTTGGCGCCGTCCCGTCACATTCAGACAACTCCCCCGCCCCTGGCGCTTCTTCTCAGCTTGCCACAAGTCACCCAAGTCGCCCGAAAGCCCAACCCAAGCACAACTCCTGCCCACCGAGCCCGTCGCGTCCAAATAGGAAGATGCGACCGCAACGAGCTCGATAAATAAGTATCTTATCAGATTTCAAGACGGCCCTTTGTCCGAACAAACCCCGTCTATCCATCCGCGACATCCCCATTCCTCCGAACAGGCGACTCCAAATCGACGCCCCAGTCGCCCGCCATGGCCGACCCCTTTGCGCCACGCTCCATGAAGCGTAAGAACGTCAAAGGTCTCGCTCTGAAGCAGCCCGCCCCGAAACCTCCGCCGACCGCCGAAAATGCCGTCCGCATGGGCCCCGCGAACGGAAAGACGGACGACAATGCGGCGCAGTTGGAAATTGGTATCGAGTTCAACTTGGATCTAAAGCCCGAGGACTTGGAGATTATCAAGGACCTCGGTGCTGGAAATGGGGGAACGGTCAGCAAAGTCAAGCATATTCCGACAAATACCGTCATGGCGCGAAAGGTTCGGTTCAGCCTCGTTGTGTTAAGAGCTCAAGCCTGTTTTCCCTCTAACCGCCCACTAGATCATACACGTCGAGGCCAAGAGTGAAATGCGGAAGCGGATCGTTCGAGAACTGCAAATTATGCATGGGTGTCACTCCGATTATATCGTCACATTCTACGGCGCTTTCCTTAACGAGAACAACGATGTGATTATGTGCATGGAGTATATGGATGTTGGGTAGGTAGTGTCCCAACAGGCCGCGGTTCTATCCGCGGGTTGCCGACCGCTGACTCGCTAATTTGTGAAATAGGTCTCTCGATCGCATCTCACGGGTTTTCGGTCCTGTCCGGGTGGACGTTTTGGGCAAGATTGCCGAAGCAACTCTGGGCGGTCTCACATACCTCTACACGAAACACCACATCATGCACCGCGACATCAAGCCATCAAACGTCCTGGTCAACTCCAAGGGGTCCATCAAGCTTTGCGATTTTGGAGTGTCTGGAGAGCTTATCAACTCGGTTGCGGACACGTTTGTGGGGACATCCACATACATGGCCCCTGAGAGGATCCAGGGCGAGAGGTACACCGTGAAGTCAGATGTGTGGAGCTTTGGCTTGACCATCATGGAATTGGCCATTGGCAAGTTCCCATTTGCCGCAAGTGAGCAGCTATCCGATGCAGAGAGCGCGCCGGCCGGTATTCTCGACCTCCTCCAGCAGATCGTCCATGAACCCGCGCCTCAGTTGCCGAAGAGCGATGCATTCCCCCAGATTCTTGAAGATATGATACAGAAGTGTTTGTACAAGGAGCCCGAAAGGCGCCCAACACCACAAGACCTTTTCGTAAGAACGATCCTCCTTGTTCACACTCCCACAGGCTTGCGTCGAACTCAAAGCAGGCGCTAACATAGTTTCAGGACCGGGATCTCTTCGTCCAAGCTGCTAAAAGGACACCGGTCGATCTGAGAGAGTGGGCTTGTGGCTTGATGGACCGAGACAACCGCAAGTCTCATCTGGCGCCCCAACTCTCGCCCGCGACCCAGGAGCTCCTTCGGTCCAGTGACTCCCCAACATATGCACAGCAGACCCCCACTTCATGTGAGTCCCTACCCGCTCCGATTCCATTCGCTTCTACCAGATCTTAATCAATGAGGCAGCATACCGGCAAGCAACCGACCAAGCAGGCCTGGCTGCGCAGGTGGACCGGTTGTATATCCGTGAATGGGAACATGAATGAACGATACGAGGACTACTCCCGATTGAGTGCGTGGGAAGAGACGTCGGGTCTTCCACAATCTAGAACAGCGCTGATGGTTTGCCGCGCCGATCGCAACCTGCGTCACCTTCCACCGGACTACTTCCTGCTTTGTTAATTCCAGCATTTACTGGCGTCCCTGTTTCCGCGTCTATTTTGTTTATCTGATCGTCCTCAAGCCAGGTTTCCGAGATTGTCTTGCTTGGTGCAGAATATGGCGATACCTCCTTCACAGCGAGGGGGGTACAGCCCGTTGTGATGTAGCCATATATATGGGGAGGCTGCAGGCCGGTCGAATCGTGCAAATTACGCTTTTCACAATGCAAAAGTGTCTTCTGCAGCCAGGCAGATCTTACCTGGCCCACAGTGACGTTGGAATGATACTTGCCTAGTAGGCGGACAAACCACATTTGTGTTCATCCTACATGTTTAATTGATACCATTTTCTATCAGAGCTTGCCGTTTTCAAGGATATCAATCAGCTCGTCGAGGCGTGAGATTACTAGGTCGGTGTTCTCATGCGTCACCAAATGCCGATTCACATCATTCACCAACAAGACTGTCCTGGCTCCCGCCCGACGCCCTGCGGTGATGTCGTCAATACTATCACCCACCATAATGAGCCCACTGGCATCAGCAACCTCTTCACCGACCTCCGTCTTCTGCAACCTTGGCTCGTCGGCAACATCTTGCGACCCTCCCTTCCCCTCACTCTCTCCTTCCACAAAGTAAGCCGGCACACCCGCTTCACCAGTACTCTTCCGCACCAGCCCCCAGCTGCGCGCGATATGCAGAATCCCCGCTGGATCAGGCTTTGGCGGGCGAAATTCGCGCGTGACAATCGGCCCAAACGTAGTCCCCGTCAGAAACTTGGTGAGGAGATTCTGCACGGGGGCATCGAAATTGCGCGTGCAGATGCCTTTGCGGATGTTGCGGGTGTCAAGGTAGGCCATTAACTCGACTAGGCCCGGCTGGGCGACTTGGGACACCATGGCGCGGCTCTCAATGGCGCGGATGAGGCCCATGGCGTGCTGTTGCTGCTCCGAGGTGGGGAGGGAGTAGACATGCTCGAGGATGTCGGTCGCTTTGGAGATGTCGAGGGCGCTGCGCATCTCGGCGAACATGTAGTTTTGGGGTTCACTAAGAAAGCTTAGTAAGGGGGATTTGGTCAACGGAGAGAGCGGATCACGGTGGGCGTATCTACCACTCTTCGAGTTTTAGACCATGCCTGTGTTACGCACCATAATGTGCCATCCATGTCAAACACGATGCCCTCTAACTTGCGCACCTCTGGCCGAGGGGAGAAAGGCCGGTTCAGAGGCGCAAATTTCCATGGGTAAGAAGCAGACGGCATTATGGGCCAGACTCTTCGCATCGGCACGGTGAAGAGCACGGGACGGTCTCACTGCAGGACGATGTATCACGGGCAGATTACCCAACTTGCGAATGGACGGGATTCCGGGAAGTGAAGTGGGGCTATAGTGTCGAAGGGCATCGGTAGACGTCGGGGAGTTTTGGAGAGACATCGGCTCCCGTTCGGACAGATCCCGACGGGCCGTTGTGGTGGGTGGTCAAAGACCCCGCGTTTTCCCCAGCGCCCTGGCAGGGGTTGCAACAGCGGGTGGATACTGCTGTGGGTCTCAAGCAAATCGTCGCTGCGGGAAGGGAGCGGTACCCTTGCGGCCTAAATCCGGCCACAACACCTACGAAGTGCGACGGGAGCGCGAAGCTCTCGTCATTTCAGTCCAACCGCCGCACGCAGTGCCGCAGCTTGAGACCAACCCGGGACGAACCCACCCGCTCAAAAACGTTGGGCTCATTCAGCCCTGTGCGAGATACGCGTTTGGGGACCTCGAAGCGGAATTTGGAAATGATCGAGGATTAGTTGCGCATCGCAAAGTTGAACATCTTCATTGGTTTCCCTCTCAGACATCGCAGATCATGAGAGCTCCGACTCTGTTTGGGGATGGAATCTTCTTCGACACCACCGGCAGGTCCATGGCCGCCGCAACGGCCGTCCAAGAGAAGTGTGGGTACCCCCAATCCATTGTGTTTCATCCTTTCTTTTAGCGATCTTAAGTAGCGAGAGCGACTTGCCTTCTAATAGTTGGTTCCCTCCTTAGAAGCTACGCAATGGCTCATTCATCATCCCCTCGACCGGCGAGCGGTCCCACCGCACCTTCACCCTCCGACCTTCCGGCCTTTTCTCATCGAGGCAAACCGACGCATCCGCGCCGCCGTCGACTATGGACGCATTCTCGCCGCGCCAGTCTGTGGCCGACCGAGGGCGCACGATGGCGCATAATATACGAGCAGCTGGCGTTCGCTTGCTCCACTGGCTGAACACACCCGTTGGTCACGGAATCATCAAATGTACACTCGCATATACCCTCGGTAGCTTGGCCACGTTTTGGTCGCCGCTCTCCGACTTTCTCGGCCGGCCGGACGGCAAACACGTCGTGGCGACCTTGACCGTGTACTTCCACCCCGCCCGATCGGTCGGGTCTATGATCGAGGCCGTCTTGATCGCGTTTGTGGCCGTCGCATACGCGGAGCTGGTCTCGATCTTGTCCATGTGTACGTCCGTCTTGTTCGGCGGCGTACTAGGTATGGTTGCCCTCGCGCACAGCTTGGTGCTGCTCCTATTTATCGGTGGTGCCTTTGGCTTCATGGGATGGGTCAAGCAGCGCATGAACAACCCACTCGTAAACGTCGGTAGCACCTTGGCTTCTCTCGCGATCATTGGTGTCGTGACCAAGGAGACTGCCGTGTTTACGAGCGTGTTTTCCAACCAAAAGATTTTCCAGCTCCTTAAAATGCTGCTCATGGGCATCACCATCACCACCGTCGTCAACATCACGGTTTGGAAAGCCTCTGCTGTCTCGGCCTTGCGCCAATCCATGACCAAAGCTTCGGTTTCCCTAGGCGATATGCTCTCGCTGATTACCCACGGATTTCTTAGCGGGTCCGAAGATGATGTACTGTCGCCCGATTTTGCTGCTGCATCTTCCACGTACTCCGCCGTCTACCCCCAGATGGCCAAGAACCTCCGCGAGGCCAAGTTTGAACGGTACTTTCTCGGCCACGAGAGTGTTTATCGACTTGATCGGGCCGTCGTGCGATCTATGGAGACGCTGGCCCAATCCATCGGAGGGTTGCGAAGTGCGGCCAATTCACAGTTTGCCCTCCTGAAGGAGCCCATGGTACCTTTCCTTTCTCCAACCGATCAACCCGTGACTCCGCTCTTTTCACCAACCTTCCGACGGACTATGTCCAACACGATGAAGAGTGGGAGGGATCGGCCCCCTCTGTTGTCCGCTATTGACGAGGCGTCCGAGGAGAGCCATGACGAGGAAAGGGGTGATCATACCCTGGGGCGGCGCGCATCGGATGTCACTACCACGAGCCTACCTCCATTTCGCCACCCCTCTGAGATTTTTGCCGCTTTTATCGAGTTGTTGGGGCCATCGATGAAGTCGTTGGCGTACACCTTGTCCGAAGTGCTCCGTGACCCGCCGTTTGGAGCCAGTCCCGATTATCGCATCACCATCAATGAGCATTTCCGCAAAAGTCTCACAGATGCTCTATCACTGTTCAACGAAGCCCGTGCGCACGCCCTTGAAGAACTGTACAAGACACTGGAACTGGAGCGGACGAGGTCTGAGAGCATCCAGGCCGACTTCGAGGAGGTTGCTGCCGCGTGCGGCCACTTCAGTTTCAGTTTGCAGACCTTTGGCGAGGAGATGCAAAAATACCTCGACGTGCTGGACGACCTGAAGTTTGCCGACGAGCGCCGCAAGCGCAGTTGGCACTGGCTCATGTGGTGGAGAAAGGACAGCCGTGATCCGGGGCAGAAGGCTTTGACTTTGCCGTACGACAATGAGGAGCAGGCCCGGTTAATCAAGCCGATCAAAAAGACCGCCATCCCTAGGGGCATTGCGGAGCCGTTGCTACGGCGAAGAGATACGTATAGTTGGGAAGCTGCCCCGGAAACGAAGAAGACGAAGTTAGTCGCGCGCGTGTCCCAGCGTATCTTGGGTGCGGTGAGGAAACTGGCAAGGGATGATGGTGAGCGTTATTCTAATTCCCCGTCTACCCAGCTGCTTTTTGGTGTTATCTCTGCGCCATCCGCTGTAAATAGACTTCTGCTAACTCTCGTTTAGTCCGATTCGGGTTGAAAGTGGGCGTGGGAGCGACCTTATGGGCCTCGCTCTCCTTCATCCCCCAAACCCGGGAGTTATACCGGCACTGGCGAGGTGAATGGGGCCTCTTGTCATTCATGATCGTCTGTTCCATGACCGTCGGCGCTGCCAACACGACTGGCTTGGCGAGATTTCTGGGTACTATGGTTGGTATCACGGCCGCGGCTATAAACTGGCAAATCTCCCAACAGAGTCCCTTTGCCCTCGTCCCACTCGGCTCGCTCGTCGCCTTCTGGAGTTTTTACGTCATCATCGCACGCGGCAACGCGCCCATGGGACGGATCACGCTGTTAGCATACAACGTCTCGACCCTATACGCCTACAGCCTCTCGCAGAAGGTTGACGACGACGATGACGACGAAGGTGGCGTGGACCCCATCATCAAGGAGATTCTCCTCCACCGCTTCACGGCCGTCACCGTCGGTATCCTGTACGGCCTTATTGTGTGCCGCCTTATTTGGCCGATCTCGGCTCGCAAGAAGTTCAAGCAAGGTCTGAGCATGGTGTATCTCCAGATGGGTCTGATTTGGAAGCGTGGGCCCCTCGCCATCCTCCTCCGCAGTGACTGCACGCGCTCCTACTTGCGCACCGGGGAGCAAACCGCCCTGCAAAAATATGCCGGCCGTCTTGACTCGCTGCGCACCAGCGCCGTTAGCGAGTTCGAGCTTCGCGGCCCGTTCCCCGCAGACCAGTCTCAGCGGTTGATGGCCTGCACTCACCGCCTACTCGACGCCTTTTACGGAATGTCGCTAGTTACGCAGCGGAAAGCGGTGCTGACGGACGGAGAGCGCGCGCTGCTGCAGTACACGGCTGATGAGCGAGCGATGCTGTGCGAGCGGATCTGTCATGTCTTCCAGGTGCTGGCGTCGTCGCTCATGCTAGAGTATCCACTGACAGATGCCATTCCGAGCGTGGCGCGGTCGAGGGATCGGTTGCTGGGCAAGATTTTCCAGTTCCGGAAGGAGCATCAGGTGGATGTAAGCGTTTTAGAGGGAGGGAGCAGTAGTAGTGGTGGCAACTACTTTGGAGCACCGGGGCGGCTTGGCTATGTTAACGTCCAGGAACATGATTATGCGCTGCTGTATGCTTATGCGTTGGTTACGGGGCAGGTTGCAGAGGAATTAAAGATTGTGGCGAAGGAGATTGAGGGTCTTTTTGGTGTTTTGGACGAGGGGACGTTGTTATTGCAATAACTGTCCTGCATCTCTTTTTCTCGGGTTACAAGATACAAAGCGGGAAACGGGCCGGACGGGGCGTCCTATGTTGATTCTTTGTTTGTTTTATTTTTTCCCTTGGTATACCGGAAGTTAAACACGAGGCATGGGAACGGATAAGGTTGTTATGATAGATAGGTGGTAGTGTTTCCTTGTCGTTTCGTCAACATTGAGACTACGATAGGTTGGGCGAGGTTAACTGAACTTCGTTGATAAGAGACACGAAGTGTAACAGTCTACCTCTTCCCTTGACCTAACGAAATGTCCCAGAGGCTGGACATTCAACGAAGGGCTTTTTGGGGTTAACAATGAGTTATTGGTACGCCTGTCTCGCGATTTGGTGCTCGTGGTTTTGGCTGTCTCTCTCCCATATACAACCCTAACCCTCGATCAACAGTAAAACGGTGGACGTCGGTGCAGCTCTTTAAGTTAGTTCGTTTCCCTGCTCCTGTCGCTTAAAACCACGGTCCGCTTTTCGGCCTTGACACCACCACCCTCATCACCAAACATCACAACGACATGGCCAGCCGGCGCGACTTCCTCAGCCAACCGGCACCCGACAACTATGTGGCCGGCCTCGGTCGTGGAGCCACCGGCTTCACCACACGGTCAGATCTTGGTCCAGCGCGCGAAGGTCCCAGCGAAGACCAAATTAAAGCTGCCGTCGCGAAGAGGTCCGCGCAGCTTGGTCTAACGGAATCGAAAGACGACGGCAAGGATGATGATGAGCGGTATCAGGATCCCGATAACGAAGTTGGCCTTTTCGCGGGCGGCATCTACGAGAAGGACGACGAGGAGGCCGACCGGATATGGAAAGACGTCGATGACAAGATGGCTAAGCGCCGCCAGAAACAAAGGTCAGTGCCCATCCATCTGCTCTTCCCTTCCATTTATACCCCTTTTGCCACCTGTTCCCTCCTAGACATGTAGTTTATCCGTCCGTCTAGATGAGCAGTGTACCGACCGATATTTGCACAGGGAAATACGGGAAAACAACGAACGCGAAGAATACGAGCGCATGAACCCCAAGATACAACAGCAGTTTGCCGGCCTCAAGCGTGCCCTCGAGACGGTGACTGACGAAGAATGGGCGAGCCTGCCAGACCCCAAAGACCTCACCGGCCGCACGAAGCGAGCCCGCCAGGAACGCATGCAACGCTTCTACGCTGTACCCGACAGCGTGCTGGCCGCGGCGAGAGACCAGGGGCAATTCGGGACTACGGTCTCGGATGATGGTGGCGGGACCGGTGGCTCAGTAGACGGGGGTAACAAAGATGGCACAGTGACAGATTTCGCTAAGATTGGCGCGGCCCGCGACAAAGTGCTTCGCGCCAGGTTGGAACAACAGTCACAGAGCAGCGGCATTGCTACGGCGGGGGGCGCGACGAGTATTGACCCGAAGGGCTACCTCACCTCCCTGTCGAGCCTGCAAGGCGCAGAGCAGAGCATCGGGGACATGGAACAGTTCCGGAAGATGCTCAAGTCAGCGGTCGATTCGAACCCGAAACAAGCTGCAAGCTGGATTGCCGCAGCTCGGTTAGAGATTGCGGCTGGGAAACCTGGTGCTGCACGCAATTTGATTGCTAAGGGGTGTCAGCATTGCCCCAAAAGCGAGGACATCTGGCTGGAGAACATCCATCTCAACGACAACCGCAACGCTAAGGTGATCGCCGCGCAGGCTATCCAGGCTAACCCGCACTCGGTCAAGCTCTGGGTCGAAGCGATGAAGCTTGAGAATGACCCGCGATCCCGGAAGAAGGTTATCCGGCGAGCGTTGGATCACAATCCGGAGTCGGAAGCGCTGTGGAAGGAGGCTGTCAACCTGGAAGAAGACCCAGCCGATGCGCGCATGCTGTTGGCCAAGGCCACCGAGCTCATTTCTGAGTCTCTCGACCTGTGGTTGGCACTCGCACGTCTCGAGACCCCGGAAAACGCGCGCAAGGTGCTCAATAAAGCGGTCAAGAAGCTGCCCAGCTCGCACGAGCTCTGGATTGCGGCCGCCCGACTCGAGGAGCAGATCAACGAGAGTGCCCGGCGGCCGGTGATGAAGAACGCAGTGCAATTCCTTGCCAAGCGCAATGCCATGCCGAAGCGCGAAGAATGGATTGCCGAGGCGGAGAAGTGTGAGGACGAAGGGGCTGTGGTTACATGCAGCAACATAATCGAAGAGACGCTCGGGTGGGGCCTGGACGAAGACGATGACCGCAAGGAGATTTGGATGGAAGATGCCAAAGCTAGCATTGGTCGCGATAAGTTTGCGACGGCCCGCGCCATCTATGCATACGCCTTGCGCGTCTTTCCCAACAGCCGGAGCCTATATCTCGCAGCGGTGGAGCTCGAACGCAACCATGGCACGAAAGATGACCTATGGCGGGCGCTTGAGAAAGCCGTCGAGGCGTGCCCCCACGTGGAAGTTTTCTGGCTTATGTTAGCCAAAGAAAAGGCAGGTGAGCTTAACGAGGCGCGGCGTGTGTTGGCGCGGGCGTTCAAGCAGAACCCGGACAACGAGGATATCTGGCTAGCTGCGGTTAAGCTTGAGGCGGACAACGGGTTCACCGAGCAAGCACGCGACCTGCTCAAGACGGCACGGCAGAACGCGCCGACTGACCGCGTGTGGATGCGGAGCGTGGCATTCGAGCGGCAACTCGGCGCCGACGAGGCCGCGCTGGACCTGGTGCAGGACGCCCTGCAACTCTTCCCGGCGGCCCCCAAGCTATGGATGATGAAGGGCCAGATTTACGAGGATCTTGGCAAATTGCCGCAGGCCCGCGATGCGTATGGCACTGGCGTACGTGCGGTGCCAACGTCCGTGCCGTTATGGTTGCTCTATGCGCGCCTCGAGGAGCGGGCGGGCAACGTTGTCAAGGCGCGCAGCGTACTCGATCGCGCGCGGCAGGCCGTACCCAAGTCCCCGGAGCTCTGGACGGAGTTGATCCGCGTCGAGCGCCGAGCGGGCAATCTGGGGCAGGCCAAAAGCTTGATGGCCAGCGCGCAGCAGCAGATGCCCAAGAATGGGCTTCTTTGGGCTGAGCGTATTCTACATTTGGAGCCGCGCACCCAACGCAAGACGCTCATCACGGAAGCCATCAAGAAAGTCGAAGACGACCCCGTCCTGCAGGTCACGGCGGCGCGCATCTTGTGGGCGGAGCGCAAACTGGACCGGGCGCAGAACTGGTTCGAGCGAGCACTACTACTGGATCGCGACGTGGGTGATACGTGGGCATGGTACTACAAATTCCTGCTTCAGCACGGGACAGACGAGAAGAAGGCAGATCTAATCGCCAAGTGCGTGCTCAACGATCCACGCCATGGCGAGGTGTGGCAAGGGGTGGCGAAGGATCCGAAGAATGCTGGGAAAGGGACGGAAGAGGTTTTGAAGCTAGTTTCAGCGGCCTTGAATTAGGGCGACAATGGTGTATCCATTTATGTATACCAAAACCCGAAGTCGGTAGGCTAGTCACGCCGAAATTTGATATCCCACTCATGAGAAACAGGATATCCCAATTTATTACACCACAGACGCGGCCGCAGTCTTCCTATGCTTCCGACATCCATTGCTAGTTTAACCCAGCCAAGCCAGCGTAGCAAACTCCGAGAGTGGAACGAAACCCGACAGAACACTAACTAAGGGGCAAAATAACGTATGACAAAATGAAAGAAGGGAGGTTCACCACACCCTTCATTATTTACTGCCAAACCACGAGGACAGGTAGCTCTTGCTCTTTGCAGCACCATCCTCAACCTTGCGGTCAAATTCGTCAATCTTTTTGAGTGTGTCGGCCTTGGCTGCCTTGGCGTACGACTCGGCCTCGCTCTTAGATTTAGAAATGTCGCGGTTAATGCTGTTGACCTGCGGGAGGTAGGCGGTCAGTACGGGGGAAACAAAAAAAGGAAATGCTGAGGGAGGCTTGGCATACTGCTCCATCAATCTTGCTACCGATCTCCTGACCAACCTTCCGCCCAGTGTATTCACTCTCGGTTCCATGCTGTGGCAGCTCGCCCTTGATCTTGGCTGCTACATGGTGCGCATCGCCTGAAGTTCTTATGTTAGTACATAATGAAAAGGCAAATCGGGTGTGAAGTGTTGCCCCCCCTCCCCCCGTTTCTTATTCTACTCTCTTATTTTGCCTTCTTCTCAAGTTTGAAAGTTTGGGCACTCACTCTCAAACTGTTTCTCAGCCGCACGGGGGGAACCGCCGGCCGAGTAGAGGTAATAGCCGATCCCGCCCGCCGCAGCGAGGCCAATAGCAAGAGGGGCCTTGGATCGAGACATGACGGTGGTTGTTTGCTGCTTTGATGGGGGTGGATGTGATTTTTGGGAAATTTTATCACAACGTGGTCCGCGTGAATGTGAAATTAGTGTTAGAGTAAGATGAGGTTGTTGTGGGCTTGGGGTGAGGGGTCGTTGTCGTCAAAAGTAGGAGGGATGGCATGGTTTTAATTCAAGGCCCGGCTAGACGTCCGTTTCCGAGACTGCGCATTTGCCTGCATTGGCCCTGCATTCTCACAGCAAGCTCTCTCCTTCCGGCCATGTGGTCGGTATGTATGACGTAGGGGAGCGGGGGCGTGATGTGCAGACGCGAGGTGCAGCTCACTGAGAGGATCCACTCTCCAAGCAGTTCCAGCTTCGACAAGTCGAGCCGTCGAGAGGACTGAGCCACTCTGCCACTGTGGCTTCGGTGCTGCAGTAAGTGAACCCGGACCTCACACCTAAGATTACATCATGGCGCGACGGCCCAGGCTTGCCAGGGTTGTCCGTCCGCTGCTTCGATTTAACCTTTTACTTTTCCCCCATCGCAGCGTTTGTCGTCCAGCGACTTGTGTTGGTGATTGCTGTTGACACGCCTTTCCACAGCATCACTAGCGGCGGCCGCTGGACAGAAATTTTTGGGGGACTATTTATTGAGCTTCGATATTTGTGGATTAAAGCCTTCGCTTTCTCCCGATCGCGTCCCTGTGATAAATTTGGACGTTGCAGCACGCGCTCATCTCTAGCTTTATTCTTCTCTTACTCCGACGCGCATCCCTCCTCCATTGGCGACCCCGACCCGGCACTGACACCTACCGGCTGGCTATATCGAGCGCGTACCTCGCCGCGTGGCATTTAAGCAAACGCACAATGGCATGAGAAGTCATGCCCAAGGTCAGACACCACCGGTCCTCGCGCCGTGTACCGCCGCCCAAGGACAGCGACTTTGACCATGAGATCAGCCTTGTCGATCGAGACGAGGAAGAGAGCCCCATCCAAGCGCCCTCGTCCGGCCCATCGACTGCCGCTCCGCGCGAAGGTTTAACACCCGATGGCGACGGACAGCCGACCGATTGGATTGATGGGGAGGATGGACTTGGGAGAGGGTTGACGGAGCCGAGAGATGGTGGCCAGCCCTCCGTCGTGGTTCAGGGTGAGTTACAAAACCAATCAGCCTCATGGCTGGTCCATTTGACTTCCCACACCATTGACGCCCCCGCAGAACCTACACCGCAGGTAGAATTAGACGACCCTGTAGCCGTCACAAGGGCCGCACGAGATCACTGTAAACCCAAAACGAGGCTTAAGACACCTGAGTCGGCCATTGACATCCTCTACGAGAATCAGCGGGGTGGTTTTCTTTGCGGAATCCCGCTGTTCTCCTCGATGGCCCTCGGCAACCTCGACCCGCCGGCCTGGACCAACTTCGTCCACCGACCCAGTCCAACCGACATACATACCGCGCAGGTACCTGATCCCAGCTGGGAGTGGGCTTGGCCAGAGTGGCGTATTAATCATGACGACGGCGTGGACGACGACGGCTGGGAATACTCGTTTGCCTTTTCTAAGAAGTTCGCATGGCACAGTGCTCGGTGGTGGAATTCCTTTGTCCGACGGCGGGCGTGGATCAGAAAACGGGTGAAGAAAGACAGCGGCTACCTCGCACAGGATCCGCACGGGCTCACCCCGGAGTACTTTACCATTCGACCATCTATCGAGAGAGACCCCGATCGCAGCTCTAGCCGGGCTAGTAGGACTAGCAGAACCAGCAGCGTCCGTGACAACCGACTGAGTACGGGTACGCTCAACATAGATGGCGTGGAACCGCCGGTGATCGAACATGCCGACGTCCTACTCCAAGTGCTGCGTGCCTCTCGTATAGATAGGGAGAGGATTGAGGCCGTTGACAGCTACCTTGCCCATGCACAAGATGATTTGGAGGGCCTGCAGTACATCATGCATGATATCATGGCTCTATTTGTGTTCCAGGCATCGAGACGGGTGCTTCTCAGCAAACTGACTGCTGCCCACGACAACAGAGCCGCCGCGAAGGGAAAAGACAAAGACCTCGGCCTAGGACAGCTAGACAAGCAGGCGGAGAACCTGGCTGCCGCGGTAAAACATGCCGACGAAGAGGTGCGGAGGCTAGAGTACTGGAGCGACGTCAAAGGGATAGCCCGACAGGGCGAGTCGAAGGGGGCTGTGGACGAGAGCCAGGGTTGGGATCCGGCGTGGAGAGGTGTAGATAACTCGGGGCCGTCGGTGCCTCCTCCTGTACCACCTCAGGATGGTGGGGCTACGAATGGGTACACAAAAAATGTGGCGGAAGAAAGAGATGGTGGAACGGAAAAGACGGCTTGAACGGACTTGAATGGGGACAGTATACTTTTTGAGCGGAGTGCTGATGGATAATTGTCTGAAGTAGGTGTTACGGGGAGCCATGAAGCCAGAGACCATGGATACGTAATATACCCCAATGTTTCGGTCTAATGCCGCCGGAGAACCATGACCCAGATTATTGAGTACCTAGTGTACATATGTACATCGATCGGTCTGTGTTGCAGATTGAAGGTTGGTCGAATTCTCGGCGTATTCGTGAATGCCACTAGTCGGGTGATCCATATTAACACTGTGACAGGGGTCCAGATCTGCGGTGGACCCTGACTCTCTGAGAGCCTGCCGGAAAAAAATTGGATAACGAAAAAGTTGAACCACGAATTTGGTAACTTCCTACCACATGTGATCTTGAAGTTTGACGACTGATGAACGCCACGGGCTCGTTCTGCTGTCAACTGCGCAGCAAAACATCGGTTTTGTGTGATCAGAAATCGCCTGGCCGACGGATTGAGCGAGGCAAGCGAGACGAAAGCAAAGGAGAGGGGAGAGAAAAAAAACATCGACATGCGCTGAGCGACAGAAATGACCCTTGGTTCCGCACTACCGTGGAGGACAACATTCTCTCCTCTCGGTCGAAGTCGAGTACGATCTCAAGCGACGCTCACCGGGCTCGGCGCGCCCTGGACCTTTCGGGGCCGTAGCCTCGGGGCTCCCTTTTCTCAGGTAGCCTTGTCCTCGAACGGGAACTTCGAGCCCGGACAATACCGCGACGATGCACACCTATCTGGCCAGGCGCCACCTGCGGCGACGGCCAACACCACATGGGCCGATATGAGAGCCAGAAGCGATGCTGCAGTCTCCTTCATTGACCGCCTTAGCAAGATTCCGCTTCTTCCGCATCGCCCAGATGACCACCTCGTCGTTCGGCCCGTGGCGTCGTACCCACACCCACGTGAAGACGAATGGGCTCAGGTGAAGCATCGGCGCGCCCTGGTGCAGCAGGCTCGTTTACAGCAACACCGCCAACAGGAGGGTGGCGGCGACTGGAAGAGCATTCTGGCCATGCTCATGAAGTTCACGGGTATTCACGAGGCACCCACCCAGCGCTTTAAGGTGGTGGTCCCGCGGAACTCGATCGGGGACTTGCTGTCGCGCGAGGGCCACAGTTTGTGGAAGATCCGGTCGGAGAGGGCCTGCTTGATGCAGCTTATGCGACCGATCGATAACCTAGCGGATGTGGACCCCTACGTGGTGATCCGTGGCCAGTCCACCCCCGTGCTCGCTGCTGTGGATGATATCCTAAAGATTGCTAAGGGCGTCACGGTCATCGATCAGTCGGATCTTTCCGAGTTAGACGCTGCCGGGTCGGGCGGCGACGCGAGGATGCAGACCACTACGATTCTGCCCCAGCGACTGACGGTAGCACACAGAATCTACGAACTTACCAGGAGGGCCGATCGGATACGCCGGCCAAAAGTATGGACGGTCAAGACTTTTGACACGTATGTTGCAGCTCTGGTCGATGGGGTGATGGACCCCAACCTGGCCCGGAAGGCGTACCGAAATAAGGGTGGCCACAGGGAAAACCACAAGGACATAGTGGCTCGGCTGCTTTACGACGTCTTTCACGATCCGGACGCAGCGGCCGCGGTGTCTGTGCCGGCCATCAACCTCGCGTTGCGGTATCTTACGCCCGGTGGCGAGACATATGCGCACGTGGCCCAGGCGCTGTTGAAGCGAGCTAGAGAGCTGGATTTGCGACCCAGCACTGACATGTGCAACCTGGTTCTCGAGACGGCGGTTGCGACCAAGAATCTATTGGCCTTTGAGTCTACGCTGAGCCAGATGGTGGTCCACAAGCACCAACCAAACTTGCAAACATGGCTTCTGTTTCTCCGCTTGATTGAGTCGGAGGAGGTCATGCGCTTCACTGTCAAGAAGATGGACACCAAGGGCTTTTTTGCCGACCCTGTGGCAGTGCGGCAAGTTGCAGCCTTTATGGCGGACGTCGACGCGCACCGCGCCATCCAGGAGGGCCAGGGCGCAGACGCCTTCTTGGCCGGCCTTCGAGAGCTGTACGGTCCGGGATGGCAGCTCAACTCGTTCGCCGGCAACCGGTATTTGGACATATTTGGGCGGTACAGCAAGTTCGACGACATGACGCGGCTCCTAGAATACTGGTTCTCGTGCCGGAGCACCAATCCATCCGTGGTGTCCCTCAACACGGCGATCGCCCACTGTAAACAGCACCGCCAGATGAGCCGTGCCATTCAATTCGTGCGCATGTTTGAGGAGCATGGCCGCGACAAGGTGGCCAACGAGATCACTTTCCGCCTTTTGTACATGCTCGCGCGGAAGACGCGGAAGCCGCACACCCTTGGCGCCGTATGGCGGTACGCGAATCGCGTTGGAATGACGGACTCCGGGATGCGCGAACATGCTATCAAGATGATTGCCGCACACCGGGAGATTGGTCGGCTGACAGGCCGCCTCGACGGGCTGTGGAGGAAACCGGTCAATTTGCCACTTAGCAGGCAAGAGTTTGTGAGCAACCTGTTCGTGGGTGACTACAAGGTCCCGGATTGGACACCCGGGCTATCGGCCGACGACGAGCCGCTCGTTTTCATACCCCGACCGCGGAGACCCCTCGACCCCGTCCCCCCTCCCCCATCTCATCTGGCCACGCCATCCGACGACCACGGTGACGACCCAGTGCCTTCCATAACAACCCGCCCCCTCCCAGCCGGTACGGCAAGCAAAGCCTTTCGTCTCTACACTACCGCCATGATGAAAGATAGGGATGCGGGCTTTGTCCCCGCCGTCCCGCTGAGCGAGTTCCTGCAGCGTGCGTTTTTGCGCGACGGGAACCTCTTTCAAGCGGCCAAGGGGAGACGGATGGAAAACCAGATAGAGTTTGGGGTTGTGGCGGATGGAGAAGGTTGGGCGGGCAAGGGCGACGACGAAGCGACTGAAAAGGAGGAGGGCGAGGAGGAGGATGATGATGAGAAGGAGCAGAAGGAAGAAAAGGAGTTGGAAGAGGAGTTGGGGAAAAAGAGCGAGAGCGAGATGGGGGTGTGGAAAGAAGGGTTACGAGAGGGGATGAAGCCGCTTGCGCTGCCGATTGTGCAAGGGGCGCTACCGGGATGGGCCAACCCAAAAAATGCGCAGAAACTGGACTGGAGCTGGGAGCGATCTGGGTTCCGATCGCTTCGGATCGAGGAAAGATAAGAGGAATGACAAACGAAGAGGATGATGTGACGAACATTCGATTGTGACCAACCCACGACACCTTTCTAAGGATACCCCATATTTGCAGCACGTCTATTGAAATGGTCGGCATCTTGATACCTCGGCATTATGAGAACGCTCGGAGCGGAAAGTGCAAATATTGCATGTATTATTACGCTGTAATTCTAACTATTAAGATGCCGCCTGAGAAGCCGAGCATTAACACGAAGAAGGATAAAACACCATTTAACGGGTAATGATATGTACATACTTGAGTGGCTGGTGTGTATTTTAGCTGTATCTATATCCCCCCTCTAGACATCAATAACAATATACCCGCTGTGTTTATTATTGTTTTACTCAACCGCACCGTTGTTGGTGAAATGTGGGGTCGCTTCTTAGACTCGGTTGGCAACCACCTAAGCAAATGTACGGAGTATTGCGGCACTCTCAACATCCAAGTTCTGCCCAATTTCACACCGTTCGAAAATGAACTGGATTTAGCCGAGATCCTGAACCCAGCGCAACAAAACGATGTAATGGCGCCAGAAGGGTAGAGAGAAAACGAAGTCGCCTATTCTCTGATTTAGGAAACACCTACAGGGCTTGGTTCCGCGCTCTTCCCGCCTGCGGCCCGGCTGCTTCAACCGACTTCACCCAATTAAAGCAGCCAGGGTTTATCACCACCACCACCATCATCATCGCCACCATCCTTGACGACAACCACTATCGGTTTGAGCACCCCCATCACACACGCCATGGCTTCCACACCGTCGGCGGGGATCATACCCGCCCAGCTTGGTTTCCTCGCCATTTACAACCCCAGCCTAGGCACGACGGACGAGACAGTCGAAGACCAGCTGGTGTACTACGCATCGCCGAGCACGTTGTCCGCCTCTAAACGACGTCGTCACCGTGTGATAAAAGATGGGCGGGCAGCCGGCGATGTGTCTAACGCGGAACGCAATGAGCGGCTGCGGCAGGTTGGACTTGCTCAAGGCATGGCTGAGTTTGGGAGGAGCTTCTCGGGCGGAAAGCCGGTAGACTCGATCGATACCGAGCGAACGCGCGTGGTACTGCATGAGCTAGAACCGGGCTGGTGGATTCTCGCTGTGAGTTTATGCGCTATCACTCTGCTTTGTCTATCTGTGCGCTCGAGGCTAGGCGCGGATCCAAGGGACTGACTTGCGTGCTTGTATGTAAAAGTCCATCGACCTCACCCGGTTACCTCACCCGCCAAGCAAATCCACCCCCTCTTCGCCCTCTTCACCACTACCACCGACATCCAAGGGCGATACGCCCCCCATACCCTATGAGTACTCCTCTCGCGAACTCAAACCTCCCGCCCTCCTACTGCAAGACCTCATTCGCGCCCACTCTCTCTTTCTTCTTCACCACCGACCCGCTCCAGAGACCACGAACAGCACCCACGGTACCCCCCACTCCCCACTCTCCACTCTTCTCTCGGCCTCACCCTCGCGTGCTCACTTCATGTCCCTCCTCGCCGGCTACTGGGACGCCTTTCTGCTCACGTGGTCTGTTTTGCTGCATGGCAACCCGGCGTGCGCGGTATGGGGGGGCATTGAGATGGCCGCCAGTGGGGAGCTGGGCATGGGTGTGGGCGAGGAGGATCGGGGGAGTGGCGAGCGGGAAGTTTTGGAGGCGCTGGTCGAGAGTAGAGAGACGGTAGGAATGGGCGTAGGGCTACCGGGGTTGGTGGATCTAGTGGTGGGGAGGTTTGGGGAGGATGCAGAAGGAGAAGACACGGGGGGCCAAGGGAAAGGAAATGGGAAAAGTGCCACGGTGAAGAACCGGCCGGACGAGCGATGGGTTGGGCTGGGCAGCGAAGTGGGAG
Source organism: Dichotomopilus funicola (assembly GCF_033296635.1). Lineage (NCBI taxonomy): Eukaryota > Fungi > Ascomycota > Sordariomycetes > Sordariales > Chaetomiaceae > Dichotomopilus > Dichotomopilus funicola. The sequence goes on from NW_026944046.1 coordinate 48,471, forward strand.
ATGAAGATGGGATGGTATTCCTCGGTGTCGGGTCTCTCTCAAGGTCATCTGTTAGGACGTTGGCGTGGTGGATGGAGGATATATATGCCTGGGGAGAGACCGCGTTCGGCGTTTTGGATGGCGCGGCGGGATCAGGGTCGAGAGCAAGGAGAAGGAGAGGTGATGGGAAAAAGACCAGCATTGCGAAAGCACCTCTGGCCGAGAATTCAAAGAAGGACTCATCAAAACCTACACCGAAATCGACATCACCAACAGAAACTAGTGGGGCGCCTGAAACGGAGCGTCGAGGTTCGATTCCAAACACCGCGGCCGCGGCCGTTACGCAAGACGCGCCCGCAGAAACGGAAGAGGTCGGTGGAGGGATGGACAAGATGCTTAGCTACCTCAAGTTGGGGTACGGCACGTACTGGTCTCTTGGCACATCCAATCCACCCGCAGACTCAGACGCGGAAAATGAAGCAGTACGAAACTTGACCGGTCCTGAGGACACGACGGCGGCTCCTAAGCCCCCACTTGACCCCACGGGGGGCTACTTTCTGTTAGGACTGGGTGAGGATAAGGGCAAGGAGGAACAAGAGGACCCCTCGACGCAAACCAACCGCATAAAACCACGGACGGTCACAGTTGAGCTAGAGGTTGACGGTAGCAGTACCACTACCAGCACCGTCGCCCAATTACGTCCAGTCGTATACCTCCACCGACCCTTCATTTACATACTCCTCTTCGGTCCTGACACGACCACGTCCACACCCTGGGTTGACCTCGCCAAGATCCTCAGCACACAGTTAACACCACTGCACAAACCCCTCCTCCACTCAACTGCTTACCGACCGGAAAAGCCAAACCATGCGGGTACGGGTGTCCCTCGGCAGCCTTCTCGGCGTGGTAGTAGCAGCAGCAGCGGGGGAAGTGAATTGTACGACCTCGTCTTCGACCCTCAGACCCTCACGATCCACTCCACTATCCCCAACATACCCGACCCCTTTATTCCCGCTCCTCATACCACCAACCCGGGTAGCATCCTCGCACCTCCCCCGTTAGTGCCCCATCCCTCGGCAGCAGCCTCTGCAGCGTGGACGCGCGCCGAAGCACTCAGCACACATGCCCAGATCTTGAGCATGGCCGCAACGACGCGACACCATGACGACGGCGCAGATGGCGATGACACGACTGGGATGGTGGAGCTGACGTGTAAGACGAGCCGCGGATGGTGGGTTGTGTGGAGCCGAGTCGGGGGGGAGAAACGCCGGGGGTCAACCGTAGATGGGGATGGAAACGAAGATTGGGATAGGGATGGAGATGCATCTGGGGATGGGAGCTTGGGCGCCGCTGGTCCGGTTCCAGCGGCTGGGAAAGAAATCTTCCTCATCCGGCGGGCGAGTGACCACCACGGCCCGGGCGGTTTACGGGGTGTTGGCTCGTCGTATGCTGGGGTTGGCGGGGGCGGTGTTGGGGTCGGCGTCGGTGGTGCATCTGGAGGTTGGGCGGATGGAGCGACTCGGCTGGCACAGGGAATTGGTGTTGACACGAGGAGGTATATTGAGGGGCTGTTGAGTTTGAATCGATGAGGTGTAATTTTGAAACACTGATGTGCCTAGCTAGCTCCAAATGGGTGTCATTTCATCTCGACGGCCCAATATCTGAGCGTTGAGATTCGACGGGTGTCGTTGATGAACCCAGTTCAGGGAGCTGACGCGGGACGGGCGGGCAACTCTGGGCACAAATCCAATTAAGCCCAAAGGCATGCTATGCAGTTATTGTTGGAGTAAATCCGTGAGGGATTGAAACACGGAATCACAGGCGTCATGTGTGGTATTGTGTGGTATTTGGTCAATCTAACCCAAATCCGGGTTGCCTCCTTTACCCCAAAAAAATACGTACATGCAAGAAGTCAAAATGTCCAAGTCTATCCGAGCTGGGCGTCCATCTATCTATATGTGGCATCCGTTCCATTTTGGTTCCTGTTTCTTGCTCCAATTGCTCCAAGCCAGAAGAAGCGCCCTGTGCTGAAAATGTGCTGGGGGTTTCTGTGCCGTCCAAAACCAAACTCAAAGCCCCTTTACCCAACGGATAAGAAAAAGAAAAAGAGGAGAAAAAAGGGGGGGAAGGATAATTCCCCGTTGGATGTGCTCACCAACGGGGTTGAAATTTAGAAGGGAAAGAGCAAAACTGTGGAAGTTTCCAAAAATGGGCATCGCTTCGTAATGGCCCGCGGCCCGAGAAGGATCAGTGTCTCCAACCAATAGTATCGAGATCGGCAATTTAATACAGATCTCATCGTCATTGGGGACTTTAATCGTTGAACCACCACTCGATCGTCCCCCGGCCGACTGTGAGCGACCCAAAGATCTCGTTGAACAGCTTCTCGGAACCGTCAATATCACCCGGCGCGCATTCTGGGCATTTGTCGTGCACAACGGCGGTAGTTGTCTTTCCATTGGCCTTGATGGTGATAGTCTTGCCACACATGGGGTTGCCGTTGGATTGCGCGCCCATCAGCTGCGCGGACACGGCTACAACGTTGTGTACCAAGTCCATGTTGCTGTCGTCGAGGCCGCACGAGCCCAAGCCCAGTGCAAAGTAGGTCAGGTCACCGGTGTAAGACGCGCCGCTGGGGCCGCCACCCCCGCTGCCACCGTCGCTTGGCTGTGTCTCGGCCGGCGGCGGCGGCGGAGGGGGAGGTGGGGGCGGAGGAGGGGGGCTGGGAGACGGAATCACGATAACGCTCGTAGGCACCGGGATCGGAATCGGGTCCAAGGTAGGCGGAGGCGGAGGAGGCGGGGGGGGAGCCTGGACCACAGGAGGCGGCGGAGGGGGGGCCACGGATGTCGACGAGGCCGAGCTCTTGGGCTTCTTGGGACTCTTGTCGGGATGGGGGACAAAGACGCCAGGGCTGGGATCCGGAGACGCGGCCGCGGCTGAGGTGGTGGAAGCAAGTGACTTCTTGGTGGGCTTGATAATCTCGGTGGTGGTTCCATCGACGAGGGCGGTCACGGTCTCGACGACGGTGGTAGTCTCCCAGACCACGATGACGCCGCGTTCGGCATGTTGATGGTTGTGGCCCCTCTTGCGGTGGTGGTGGCCGTGGCCGTGGCCATGAGGCTGCGCAGCAGCAAGCGAGGCCAGGAGACTGGCGACGAAAACAGTTGATTTCATGATGATGATGGGTAGTTGTTCAGCCCGGCCGAAGAATGTTCAGTTTGAGTCAAGATGATGAGGTAATAGCAAGCGAGAATGAGGGTTGTTGCTTCGACAGCGGCGATAGTTATGACACTATCATGTGTACTTGGTATAACTGTATTCACGGCGTCCCATCGAAAGAGTGTGAGGCTCGCTGAGCTGTTGGGACAAGAAAAGAATGAATGCCGGCTTGGGTTGGGGTGAAACAAGAAGAGACCGGTGGAAACGAAGTCTGCAGGGCAGGGCAATCTTAAGAAGGCTCTCCCCTTCCAGGGGCGCCAAGGGTTCAGGTCAGGGAGTGGAGGTCGGACGGGAGTTGGGCCGTTAGGCTTTGCTTTCCCAATTCTCTGGAGCAAGGGAACTCGTGGGCCCCAGGGCCCGGCCCCCCAGCTTTTGTCGTTCGTCGGCCCCGTCGCATTCCATGTCGGTCTCGTCCTAGCACAGGGTCCACCCGAGGTACACGTACACGACACAAGCCATCGGACCTCACCGAGGCCAAGCCCAGCAAGATTAACTACTTTACCACTGCCTCGTTCCGCGCCCTTTTATGACCTTTTATGAGGTCTCCGCATGTCTCGCATGTTAGCGGACACACGAGGCTTGGCAGGGGCGGCTCGTACCATTGCTCACGCCAGTGTTAGTGGGAAACTGTGCGGAACGTGCCTGAGTAACGTTGGCGACCTGAAGCGACATAGGTATTGGATGAGGTGGAGGTGGTCTGTGGACCCCAACCTGGAAAGTCTGGACACGGCGCATTCAGGTTTTGTCAAAAAAAATGGCGCCAGCCGAGCCGTCCCTTGCAGCACACCACGCACACCTGCAAGGCACGACGGGGGCCGGGAAAAAATAACACTTTGGCCCCAGTGTTTCTCCCTTTATCCCTGTCATTCCAGGCACAAAACCGAACCCTTCGTCGGAAACGGAAACCAGCGCAGCCAATGGAGGCCCAGGTGGCTCAGCCAGAACACGTCGATGCGGCCCACTGGGCCAAGGTGCTCCGCAGCCGCCTTGGCGACGGGAGTGGTTGACTGAACTTTCCACATCCAAATTCTCGTTTCCATCTCATCACACAAGACCCAACAACACGCACTTCGGGCATTTGTGACAACGAACTATAGTTAATTGTGAATTAGCCACACTAGCAAGATCAACGTAGTAGTGGTGGTCGAGTCTAGTTGAACTTGTCCGATTCTCAGCCAAGTCAACTTCCCCAAGGACGGAAATAGTAGAAAAGCAATACCTTTCGTCCGAAGCTTTCATTGTTGGCACGGCACGGCATGGCTCATCCGGGTCGAGGCACCAGCTCGGGGCACAAGGGACAACGGAAGTACAAGGCACGGCCGTCTGGACTGTGTAAAAGGCTTTACTAAGAAGTACGAAGTACGAATATATGACGGTGAATATTCCAAGCATCCGCTTTTTCCCGTTTTCCCTCAATGAGTAGGCCCGACTAACACATGGACGAACCAACTTGACCTTGCTCATCGGACTTTTTCCGTCTGGCAAGGACTTTCGCCTACATGTACATAGTATGGAGCCGGGATCGCGGCGTAGGGCTGGATGTGGATAGTTGGATAGGTCCTGTCCCCCCCTTCTTCGCGATCCACCAAAACCCCATCGGCGCCGAGCCCGATATATAGCTCGAGAGGAAAGTCAACCTATCACTCTCGAAGTCTGCCCGTGGGGGGGATAGCGTGCCAAGTTTCAAGCCACGTACGCTCGCCACCCACGGATAGGATATTACGCGCAGAGTCCGGTCCGGGGGCAAGCTCGAGGCAAGATATCTTCAGTGGGGGAGGGAACATGGAAAGCTGGTGTGGGTATTTCAAGGTGAATTTTTTTCATTTTTGGTGGGTAAAAGTGCAAAGGAATATACCGTTCTTGCTAAACACAGGCGAATCTTCGTCCTTGATTTCAGTCACTGTAAATGCTCTCCGCGCAGCCGTGAAGAATTTGTTGTCCGCCTTCCGCCTTTTCTTGTAGCAGAAGAAGACAGTGGCAGTTGGTGTTAGGGCGAAGAGATCGTGCAGTGTCTTCATCAGAAGTGGAAACGAGGGTTCAAAGTAGACGCAGTCGGCTGCTAAGATCACATCAGGCTTGAAATCGACAATTTCCTGTGGGAGTGGCTCGCCCCTGCATCATGGACCTTGATTAGAACAGCACCACAACAGCTCTGGACTGGCACATACGGCAGTCACAGTTGATTCGACATGGCATGAAGATGAAGGGTGGGTGGATTCAACGAAGAAAAATCCTGAGAAGGGGCAAAAAAAAGAGAAGAAAAAAAGAAAAAGAGGGGAACCAGCGAGTAATACCACTTACCAATTCAGCACCCTCGCCTTGGCTTTCTCATCGAGCTTGTTTAATGAGATGTTGTGTTGCATCAACGCCTCCATCTCCACCATGTCGCTCAGAATCAACGGGTGCTCAAGATCGGTGCAGCCTCTCGCTACTGAGAGCCCGACAACCCCGCCGCCAGCGCCAAGCTCGAGTCTGCCAAGCACGTGAAGGTGAGTTTTTGATCAGCACATCAATTTGACAAAAACCAGCCTGATGGACATATGCCCCGCACCACCAAGGAGGGGTCCTCCAACGATCATCGTGTCACAGAAGGAAAAAAAATACATATCAACTCACATCCTCGCGCTCTTCAAACTTTCCCGTTGGTACCGCAGCATATGTTTCGCTAGCACCATCCCCGCCGGCCACAATTGCCCGCCACATCCCGAGGCGAGATCTTCATGAAGCTGCAAGGGCTCGCTCAGCAGGCCCGCGAAATCGACCTGTATCGTGCCCGCGGCCTTGTACTCCGGCAACGGCGCGAGGTCTTCGCAAAAGGCGAGCGGGGAGAAGTCCGGTGACGGGGATCGTTCCTTCGTTAGCAGCATTTTCACTTTTCGAGAGGGATGATATGTTCTCGTTGGGTAATTGTGATAAAAGGTGTTGTGGTAGTGACTGAGGGAGTTTTTTTTGTGCTGCGAAATTGGGTTGAGCCTGCGACAACAGGCCACTTTTCGTCCGAGGTGCCCGATGTGGTAACCGCCACCGGAGTTAAGGCGCTTGCAATGATCCCACCCCCGATATCGTGGTCCTCGCCGTTATCTTCCCATCTCCTGTGCCATTACCGGGTATAACAGAGGGCAGAAACACCTAGTTGGGAGGATCTCCGTCTTGGAGTACAAGTAACCCTGGCGACATGGCGGATAAACTTTTGACTCAGCCTGGCCCGAACAGTAGTAGAAGAGTTCTCTTCGCCACCTCCCCAGCTTTTTTGTTAGGACCTCAGCGCCCCGCGCAACGCTCCTTGCTGCTTTGTAAGTCTACTATTAATTATGATGCCGCCTCTCCCTTCCTATCTCAGAACTCTCCCGCGGGCGCCGGGGTTAGGGTAAATACTAGGAAAAGATGTCACGGTTACTAGCAAAAATCAGCATCTAAATGTACTGCGGCGAACTCCCAGCTCTGCTCCGATAGGCATCCACCGGGCGAGTGAATCAAGCTATTTAGATTGTTACTCTAGCCAACTTGCGGAGTACCCCAATCCTTCCATATTATTTCCTTGACATTCGGGGAATATACGTGTAGGTCTCGGTAGTATTCTTGCTGCTTTCTCAGTACTCTGATTGCCCAGAAAGAATTCACGAGAATATGTTGTACCCCACAAAAACGCATGATACCTGACGGGTCTTCGATGGAGATACCTACTAGTTGTGTAGGTTTGCTGAGGCATTCATTCCACCCTCCTGCAAAAATAGAAATGTTCCTTCTTCCATAGAGGCTCATGGTAACCAAGCAATCATCGTGGCAATCATTCGGGAAACAAGGTACCAAACTGTTTGTTAACTAGGCTTTGCGGTAGAAGCCTCAAGCAATCATCACTGTAGGTGTCCGCATTGCGTTGGTATACTGCGGCCTGCGTAAACCCGCTGATGAGAAGGGCGTGTTGTGTTGGCAAGTGGCATGGTGGAGCAATCTGATTTTGAACGCCTCCCTGCCACCCCACATTTCTCTCCCGTCCGCTGTCTTTGGCAACTGGCCCAAATTGGAGAGGACTCAGAGGAGCGAGACTGGATGACTGGGCAAGGTGGGGAGGGCTGGAGGCCAGACCATCGGCAAAGGCCGAATCGGGGGGCGACTGTTCACTGCTTTCAGCGATCACGCGAGAACACGGGGGAAATTGTTTTAGTCTATCTTCAGCGGGTGTTGCGCCTCCTCTCGAGGCCGCCGGGGTGAAAGTGGTTCACCTCATTTTGAGACTTTGCCGCCCAGATTTTGGTCATGGTGGCCAAGGCACCTGCATCTCTGCACGAGGTAGAAAACACAACAATTGAGAGATCTTGTGGTGCCCGGCATGCTGGGCTACCTGGGTTGTAGGAATACCTACCCCCCACGCGGTCAGCGCGAGAACCACAATATCTATTCGCCGGCAACTGCAGCGTTGGTCGAGTTCCTTCTGTCCACACCTACTCGCAATTATTAGTCTAGTTAAGACTTCAGATTTGGGTCGGTTCAGCGACAAGAGCTCAGGTTCCAACGCAAAAACCTTACTCTCTCTTCGCCAGAAGCTTGAGACAGAGTAACCAAGATACAAATGTTGATTGACCGGCACAACTGCAGGTACGCAAGAGTATATATGCAACTAACCAAAGTATGGTCTATTATCTTTGCATGTGGAATCATCCGTGATTCGGTAGTCTTCGACAAAGGTATCGTGATTCTTTGAACTGAGTGTGTTCCTTGAGTGTGTGTTCCTTGACTATGTACTTTCATGTCAGGCTGTTCTGTCAGCTGCGCAGGCAGCCCATCCTCCCCCGCGTCTCTGGGTACCACGCCAAAAAGAGCAATTCCCGTCGTAGGCACCGCTGCGCCCGTTCCCGCGAAACCCCGCTCCACCACCACCTTGCCCAAATTTGCTCCGCGCACGAGCGACAAACTACCTAACCATCCCGCTCAGTGATCTTGCACCACTGCGAACGCGGAAACCCGAGGCACAAAACTGAAGACAAGGAAAGAGGTGTCTTTGGCGGGGCTGCACCGCAACCCACAACAACAACACCCCGACCAAACCTCCCTTGCACTCCAGATAGAACAACCACCGACCAATCCATCTGATCCCTTTCTTCCAACGTCATCCCAAAGCCGAACATAGCATACCAAAGCAAAGCACAGCGGACAGCCAGGTTCACGGCGGAAAATTTCGACCGAGTCAGTCGCCCACCTTTGGTTCTCCTGCCTAATTCCCCATACCACAACCACGACCCCTCCACAACCGAATTCACCACCACGAGTAGCCGCGCTGCTGCTGAATCAAGTTCGACAACCTCATCACCATGGGCCAGACACTCTCTGAGCCCGTTGTCGAGAAGGTATTTATTTCTCTTATGGTTTCTCTGCATTTCTAACAGGAAGCGCCGAGACTGCGTGTCTTGCGCTGCTGGTCGCTCGGCATTCTCGAGAGCGCGCGCGGTCGTTGCCCCGGTTGCCCCTCCTTGCATTCGCGCAATGCTCGCATGCCACCCATGATTTCCGCCAAATCGGAACCCGATCGGGTGTAATGTTTATTTGCACTGCTGTTGATGGGTCGGTTTGGGCGACTCTTTCTACTTTCTAGAGCCGCTTTGGTACTTTTTGGCCCTTTTCGGTCCTCACGATGTGCCTGGGCTGGGAGGGCTTTGACGAATTTGCTGACCATGCGGGTCTCGACCTCAGGCTTCAGCTCATGGCGGAGACAAGCGAATGTTCTATGGCCTGTCGGCCATGCAGGGCTGGCGTATAAGCATGGAGGATGCACATACAGCTGTGCTCAACCTGCTCGAAGACGACCCCAGTGCTGCTAAGGAACATGCCTCACAACTCTCGTTCTTCGGTGTTTTCGACGGCCATGGCGGGAGCAACGTTGCGATATTCGCCGGCGACAACATCCACCGTATCCTCACAAAGCAAGACACCTTCAAGGCCGGCAACTACGAGCAAGCTCTCAAAGATGGCTTCCTAGCGACCGACCGTGCCATTTTGAACGGTATGATATTCTCCGACCGTGCCAAGATATGGAGATCGGGGGAGACTCGAACGCTACCCGACCGGCCGGAGCCTGGCGCAGGGGGTTTCACACTCGATGCCTGGGTCTTGATCAGATGGGTACCAACCCTCGAGGATAATTGCTGACTTGGATATTGGATACCCATAGACCCCAAGTACGAGGACGAAGTTTCTGGCTGCACTGCTTGTGTCGGTCTGCTTACCGATGACAAAATCTACATTGTTCGTCCTTTTCCCCCCTTCCCCCTTTGTTCATACACCGGGCGCCAACTCTTTTCCCCCCTTTCCTGGGCCTTAACAACACCCCCTCCCCCCCCTTCCCCTCTCCCCTCCCACTTTGCTAATCGCATCCTTCTCCAGGCCAATGCCGGCGATTCGAGAAGTGTACTCGGCGTCAAGGGCCGTGCGAAACCCTTGTCCTTCGACCATAAGCCCCAAAATGAGGGTACGCGAGTTGCCAACGTATTTTGACAGTGTCCGAGCAATTCCAGGCTAATGAGAATAAAATCTTGTAGGCGAGAAGGCACGTATCACCGCTGCGGGCGGCTTCGTCGACTTTGGTCGCGTCAACGGAAACCTGGCCTTGTCGAGAGCGATCGGAGATTTCGAGTTCAAAAAGAGCGCCGAGCTAGCGCCCGAACAACAGATCGTCACTGCCTACCCCGATGTTGTCGTCCACGAGATGGGAGATGATGATGAGTTCCTCGTTATTGCCTGCGACGGTTAGCCTATAGCATCCCCAAATTCCCGCGACACTTGACTCCGGCTTCGACTAACCTCTCTCCTCCAGGTATCTGGGACTGCCAATCCTCGCAGGCCGTCATTGAGTTCGTCAGACGTGGTATTGCGGCGAAGCAACCCCTAGACAAGATCTGCGAGAATATGATGGACAATTGCCTGGCATCCAATTCTGAAACGGGTGGCGTGGGCTGCGATAACATGACGATGGTCATTATCGGCTTCCTCAAAGGCCGGACCCAGGAGGAGTGGTACGAGGAGATAGCCAAGCGGGTTGCCAATGGAGATGGCCCTTGCGCCCCTCCTGAATATGGTAGGGATACGCCGTCATCCCCTTGAGAGCACGCTCGTCGTTGTTTGTGTTTTACACCAGCCCTAAATATCCTGCCTTTCCTTCTTTCTGCTTTCGATTTCTCCCCGACCCTTTTGCCTCGCGCTTCTTGTATCCTTCACCGCTTGCTTTCGTACTTTGGGAAAACACATTGCGGTCCCAACGAAAACAAACTTCTCTTGGTTAGTCTAGTTGCTGACCTCCATTTTTTACTTCCCTTCCCTTTCTAGCCGAGTTCCGGGGACCTGGTGTACACCACAACTTCGACGAGAGCGACGGTGGCTACGACATCGAGGATCAGAAGCAGGGTAGGAGCTTCGGGATGGGGGCTTACAAGGGGCGCATCATCTTTTTGGGCGATGGCACCGAGGTGCTCACAGACTCGGACGACACGGAGATGTTTGATAACTCGGAAGAGGAGGATAAGGATCTCATCAGCCAAGTCTCTAAGGGTCCATCGCGCATCGAGGAGTTGGGCGATGATGGGGAAGAGGGGGGTAACGGTAACGCTGAGTCTGAGGAGAAGGGGGATGCATCGGAGAAGCAACAACCGCCTGGGTCTAAAACCATTGCTGCTGGCAGTGAAAAGGCCGGGGAGAAGAAGGATGGGGAGGTGTGATTGTATTATCAGCCCTTTCGCATCGCATCACATCACAGGTGGTTGTGGGAAGGAAAGCGCGTCCCTATGAGAAGCTAGCTCGGCAAGGAGGCGGAGGGTGGGAAGATTTGAGGTTTTTGTTTTCATGTTTTTATACCAAATGCCCCCGATGGTGGGAATGAGCAGGATCATGGTGTAATCATGCCATTTCACTGACGCCAATTCCATACGACTGCAAACTAGCCTATGCCGTCCTAGCCCTTGCTTATATTCGATGATTTCTCGGCATGTACAATGAGGCAGGCTTGGATGAGGGACCGTGAGGCGGTGGAATGACGTTGGGGAACCAGAGTGCCGGCCAATCGAGGCTAGCTCGTTGTCCTATTGACACTTGCGGTTGTTGGGATAAGGGGAAGGGGGCGGGTGATGGGGGACGGTGTTAAAGGGGGTATGAGAACCGGCACAGCAGGTATTACGCTGTCAACCAAGAGGGTTTGGTGGGGGTAATGCCCTCGGCCAGTCAACCCATTCCCATTTTCAAGTAGTTATTGTTTTTTTCTTGCCTTCTGGTTGGTATTGACCGTTTGCTTTGCATTCACCCCATATTAAAGCTCCCTCTACAATGCCGATGCGGTGAATGTGATATGGAAACGTGCCTAGTCTACTACGTATGGGATTCTGTCGATGTCGCGATATCGTGTTGTCGAATATCCCAGCGTCCGGCCAACACCTAACTGTTTAGGATGAGGACACTGGCATAATAAGTATGTACCTGGTGCGGAACGAGTGGAGAGTAGTCATCCTCCTAGATGCGATCCTATGTTTCAAGGACCAGGTTACAAGAATATATAGGACTCATACGCCATTACGTATCCGCTTCATGAGTCGTTCCGACACGTACATTGTATGGTTTGTCTCGGAAGTTGGGAATCGAGTTGAATTTGAAGTTGCACAGCCCCTTTCCGAAGCTACTCAATCGGTCATGAAAGAAGCTTCGCGACTCATTCGAGAGGTAATGCACATCCGTCCGCCTACTAAGCCTAGAAACCAACGCTCTGAGAAACTCTGTTTACATTGCTATTCCCCCCTTCCTCACTTTCTGAGGATTGAAAACTCCCTTCCAGAGTTGAATCGAAGAGGAAAATACAGAAACAGTGAACGACATGCTTAAAGAACCCAAAGTGCCAACCAACCGCCACGCTAATCCGGTGATGAACCGTCACTGGACTTGTACCCTACCCACCCAATGCTCCGTAACCGTTCCCTTGTCCCCGAGTGGGCCGACCAACCATTCCCATCCCAATGTGTATTAAGATCGAGATAACAACCCTAAGTCAGTGGGTGGGTGGACAATTTCATAACGAGGAAAGAAGACAGACTAAGTGGGGAAAAAAGGGGGGGAAAGGGGTGAAAAGGGAAGAAATTGAACGGCACGGTAGGGCATCAAGGAAATCCTCAAGAGGAAAAGAGACTAAAACATTGTAGTAGGGTGTTGTGAAGGAAGAAATGGCGAGGAAATAGCTCCCTCATTAAAGGGGCAAAACAAGAGGAAGAAAAAAAAAACAAAGCGGGCGGTCGATTAAGCGGGAGGAGAGGAAATGTACAAAAACGGCACACTTCAAACGTCAATCTCCATCCGAGCAGCAATATCCTCGCTAACACCTCTTACGGCGCTAGTCCCACTGCTCGTCCTCCTCTGTTGCCTTGACCGTTCTTCTTCCTCCAGCTCCTGCTGAAACATCTCGTCATCGTCGTCGTCGTCCTCATCGTATTGATAGTTCACATCCCCATCAGCATCGCGATTCCACACTAGCCCATCATCCATGTCGTCATCGCTGGCCATGACCCGCTCAGCAAACTTATCGCCAAGCCAGAACCTGGCGCGCTTGGTGGCACCGTCGTCGTCTTCGTCGTCTATGATCTCGTGGTTGTTGTCGTCATAATCGTCCGCATCGCCAGCCTCAACACCACCTTGTGGGTTGTCCACTCCAGGATATGTCTCCACTCCACTTCCCCACAGCCCCCGCTCTCTCCGGCGCCGGGCTGCCGCCGCAGCCGTGTGCGCCGTTACGCGCGGACTGTGGCTCATGACGGGGACGCCACGGACATACAGATAACATACGCGCTTGAGGGCCTTGTTAAAGAAAAAGTAGTGCAGGGCCCAGATGGCGCCTTCTTCCTCGTCGAACGGGTCATCCGCGGGTTGATAGGAGAAGACGGTGCAGTCCTTGAGGTGCATCTCCTTGTCGACAGCGGCCCACATCTGCGGGCCCCAAGCGGGCGCGGTCGAGATGCCCGTGTTGAAGAAGTCGGTGGGTCGAGCCGGGGAGAACCCGTGGTGTGAGTGTGGCACCGCGGCATCGAGGAGAGTCGAGTTGGGCCGTATGCTTGTGAGCGTGCTGTCGATGTGGGTCATGACGCGGCGTAGGACGCGCTCGCGCTGGAAGTCGGCTGGGCGCAGAACGTGGGAGAAGTCGTAGTCCGGATGGGAGGCGTTGAGGGTGGCGATTAGGTAGGCATAGGTACGGCGGTTTGCGATTTCCTCGAGCGAACCGAAGGGGGACGAACGGCTGAGGTTGAGGCTCGCAGCCATGGAGTCGCGCTGTGGGGGAGAGAGCGAAGCGCCGAACTTGACGAGCGCGGCATGTTGTGACTCGAGCGATTGCTGAATGTTCTTGTATAGTTTCTTGTCTGACCCGGCGGCCTTGGTGGTGTAGAGATCGCAGCTGCCGGTGACGTGGCAGTCGGGAGTGTCGAAGTTGAGGGCGCTCGTCACCACGTCGAACGACGGGAGCGATAGGTACTAGGGGTAGGATTATATAAGTATGCTGCGTTTTTGTAGTGCTAAAAACAATACTCGACGCTGGTTTATACCTTCATCTTGCCGCGCGGTTCGAACACAGTGTGCTGGGGGTGGTGCTTGTGGTTATGGTTACGGTTACGGTCGTAGTTGTGGAGTTTCGGTTATCGCAAGTCCAAGGTAGGAGCGGCGGTGACGTAGGGAGTTGGGTGGGATGCGTCGGTGGTGGAGCGCAAGGAAGGTCGGGTTGGAACCGCTGGAGCTGGGTCAAGGGGGATAGAAGGCTACCGCGGCGTATGGCGGGGTAAATAATTGGAAGTAGAATTAGCGTTGGGGAATTGGATCGTGGTGCTTCGCGATGGTGGTTTCGGGCTGGTTCAAGGTTGGGAATGGAAACCGGAAACGGCGGGGAAGCGCGACCCTGATTGTGGTGCTTGAGTGGAACTACTCAGCGAAACCCGAAGGCGTTACGGAGTACGGCTAAGAGTCCTTGGGCCAAGGAATGTGCTGCTTTGAAGTGCTCAGCGCAGCCCGGGATGATGGAGGATGCGTGGGGTGTGAGAGCCGAGACGCAACCACTGCGGGCCGGGGGAGCCTCTGAGCCAGTCGATGGATTCACGCGCAAGCGGGATAGGTGGATGCGACACAGCAGCAAATTGAATGCGCTGGATTGGCTGTGGTGGTTGGCAGTTCTGTCTTGACGGGTCAAGCTGGCGGCAATGGAAAGGGAGTTGATGCTTTCCTGCTGCTTGGTTCAACCTGGAAGTGCTGTCCACTGTCCACTGCAGTTAGGTTCGGGAGTTGTTGTGGGCGCTGCTGCTGTGCGCTGCTGTGCGGGAGCATGCTTGGACCGCGAGGTGCCCTGTGAGGCCCGGCCTCACTGATCGCCTAATCCCGGTTTCGGGAGCGCACGGGGGTGATCGATCGGCATTCTTCGCCCGCTACGGCCCCCTTTCCCCGAGCGCTCCGCCGCGCCCGCTACGGCCCCCTTTCCCCGAGCGCTCCGCCGCGCCCGCTCCCGGCTGTCTTGCGGGAAACGAATGAAAATGCCCGGAAAGGCCACGGGACCGTTCCCTGAAGGCCGTCCGTCGCTCAGGGCCGATTCCTGCTTGGAAGCTGGGTGGGATTTATTCGTATGCCGTCCCAATTCGTTGCCCGCCCACATGGCGACGCGCCGTCGTACAAACAGGTTGGCTGCTTTTGCTGCAGCTACCTGTGTGGCGTTGGTAGTGTGGGGGGTTTGTAAGTCGGAGCATTGATTCTGTTGCAGTTCTTCCGGGCGCATTCTGGCTGCCATCCCCATGAAGGTCAAGGTGAGGTGTTACAATGCTGCGTCCGGCCTTCCTTGGCCATGCGCCAGTGATTTCTTATCTACTACGTTCCCATGTCTAGATTCTCAGAATGCTGCGGTGGGAGTTTGCTCCCTCCTGATGGGTGAATGTAGATAGTCCAACGTCACCCTTGCTATCAATCGCCAGCGAACCCAGCTTCAGGTGGCAACGACATCTTGTGATCCCGACTTAACTCCATAACGCCCCCAATGCACGCCTATAACGCCACGTCACGCAACCCTGAAGTGTTGCGGTATCGCCCGTGCTCTTCAACCTTACTGACTAAGGCGCGACATCGTGCGATTATTTGCCGTTGGCAAGGTCACAAAAAACCTCCTTCTTTGAGCGCCCTTTCGGTCCGTTCAATCTCCTATTGCCATGTGCGTGTCAATATTAGTATCTGCGCAAGGACACCGGCCAATGCCATCGTCCATCGTATCTTTCAGGGTTGAGAGTTCGTCGTCGGTGTGGGAGTAATAGGGGATCGAGAAAAGGCCCAGCGATGCTAGTTCCTTTACATGATCTTCGTGACTTCATCCTCGACCTGATGGTAGAATGAAAGGCACGTCAGCGCCAAATGCCATCGAACAACGAGGGAACGTCATATCTGCAGACAGGTAAAGCAAACTGGGGAGTAAGGGGACCACTGTACTGACCTCCATGTCTTCTAATGCGTCCTGCTGGGATATACACCTCAGGACATTCTTCTTGCTGCTCTCTTGCAGCTCACCTGCCAACAAAAGCTCATCGAGAATGTAATAGGCCTTGGTGAATGAAAAGATAATATCCAGCTCGCAGACGTTGCCGTAGTACTTGTCCATTTGTTCGACGTATCGGTGGATGATCTCGAGGGTGATCAGCTCGTTATCCTCGGAGGAGCAGCCCGCGATAAAGAAGAGAGAAGCGTAGCGGCGGTACACGATTTTGGTGTCTGTCGGGCAGAATGTTAATTCGACGTACCGGGCGCTTGAAGTTGATGACGTGTTCGATGAAGCACCCGCCCACCTTTATATTCAAGGAAGTTGCACATCCGAGTCCGCCTTGCTAGAACGAGCTGTGACACGTCCTTCACAATCTTGGCCTTATCCTTGGGCGAAAGGGTTGTGAACCATTTGGCTAGGCGCTGTGGCCGAGACGTTAGCATTTCCATGTTTGGCCCGAGTAGCTCGACGCTGACATATGAGGGGTGTTGACGTTGGGGCATTGGGGACTCACCACTTTGCCTTGCCGGGAAAGGAGAATTAAGTAGCTACCGATGTTTCCATTAGCTGAATGAAAGGATACCTAGGGGTGAGCGCAATGGCAAGCATACTTGATGGCCATGATGAAGTAACTGAAATCCGCTCCGCTGGCAGCAAGAGAAGTGGTCGGTCAAGGCAGCTGCGAAGCGATGGAATTTGAAGATTACCACTTTGCAGCTCCAGTTCCAAGGGTTGGCCACGAGATTTGGGAATGAAGAGCGCACGGGCCAAAAATAACCCCAGAGCGGGAGGTATCACCTAAGTAGTGGGGCCTGTACTCGAGGGGTGCCTTTTTTGCGGGGGCGACATCGGGGGTCCCTGACTGCGGTGTTGACTGCGAGACTGCGTGACTGCGTACTGCTGCGTCCTGGAGAGGTCTCCCCACGCCCAACACGCACTCGGATGGAACGTTGAATTGATATCAAATCACCTCGGTTGGTCATCACGCAGCTCGCGCGCTTGGGGAAGAAAAGTCCGACCACGAGGCTCGGCGAGCCGTTGAGCCATTTAGAAGATTGTGGTTTCGTTCGCCATTCTTAGGCCGACCTCCCCCATTCTACTCCAAGGTGTACACTGACTGAACCTGTTGCATTAATTAATACTTCCGATCCCCGTTCTCTTTTCCCACGAGGTCATTGGCCGTTTCTGGCCGCCCGGCGCTGGCTTCCGAAGCTTCCACAACCCATCCCTCGACAAGGTGGGGCCCATGAATCATTGATAATCGTGAGCATCCCGCAGGGTGAATCTCGAACCCCACCAGACCTGGACGAGCGACCGTCCGTCGGCCATTCTGAGAAAAATTATTTCCCTCCTTTTCCTCACCTCCAACGGGATCATTAGCCAGTCAGCGTATTATTGAGCGGTAAACACGTCTTTACATCATTAGGTCTTGCAGCAATGACTAAGTTAATCCTCTCAACTGGGTGGGTGCAACAACCTTTGCGTTGTAATCCCCTCTCCCCCCGCGCGCATGCCTTCGACGATCTATTACGCCCCTTAGTCGCTGTCTGAGTCGTGGCCAATCTACTTGCTATATGTGAACCAGAAGCTGACGCCTTAGCAACACGTAGGAACATTGTCTCCGGCGGCCCCTCGATCATCCGCAAGCCTGGTGCATCCCGCTCCAACCTCGAACTCACCAACTCGCTGCGCAGCAACTTTCTCGCTGCGCAGGAACACGCCGCCGAACATGCGCACAACGGCAATGGGACGCTGAGCGTGAACGGCAAGGTAAATGGGGGCGCGAACGACAGCGCATATGGCAGCGCCGAAACCTTAGTTAGCGCCACTCACGCTGGCGGGCGTGTCCCTGTTTCCCTCTGGACATCCGAACAAGACGGCGTCCTGTACGTACCCACGCTCAGCAACCACCACCATGACGCCCGCCTACAAGAAGAACCCTCGCAGTACGACATCACCGTCAAGCTTTTCTTCCTTTCCAACACGCCCGTGGCTCAACGAGCTCAGCACGCCCAAGAAGCCCTCTCACTTGTCCTCCGGTCGCTCGATGCGCCGTCTGTCGATCTCCTTATTGTCTCGTTCCCAGGCATGTCGTTTGAAGGCGACTGCGAGTGGGAAGCCGACCGCAAGAATGCGGCGCAGGGCAATGACAGTGACGAGTTGGGGACGTGGCCGGCGGTCGAGGCACTGCATCGTGCCGGGCTGGCGAAGCGGCTCGGGTTGGCGGAGTATGGAAGCGAGAAGCTGGCGCATTTCTTGGAACAGGTCCAGGTGCGGCCCGCGGTGAACCAGATCAATATCAAGAACTGCTGTAATGTGCCACCACCGTTAGCCAAGCTGGCGAGCGAGCAAGGTATCGAGTTGCTGGTGCATAGTGACTGCACCGATATCCTGCCCAAGGGGACACTGAGGGAGCTGCTTGGTCAAGGGCCGGGCGGGGCGGGACTGCTGGCCGGACCCGATGAGACGAACGAGGCCGGGCTTCGGGGGGATCTTGCGCCGCAGTGGGTGATCAAGTATACGGCCGTTGTCCGGGACCGAGGTGTTATTGAGAATAAGGGGTATTTTGCAGGGGCCCAGTTGGAAAACGAATAAGAATTGTTGCTGCCAACAGCGGGCCGGTCATTGTATCAGCATGGGAGGGTGTGTGGGGTTTGTTGTTGGTCTGGGAGTTCAACGGATAAGGGCTGCTTTCTGCTGTTGGTTTTTTTTTGGTTTAGTTGGCTTGCACGAGTGCGCATTTTGATGGCGGACTGTTTTTGTTAGGACATTTGCATCTAGCATCCTCGGAAATGATACACAGCGAATACGTCCAATACAGTTTGGTTATGTGCTTTTCTCTTCGGGAGACATAGATATCTTCCGGTCCCATATATAGCCACCCTCGTCTAGCCCAGCATACTCCTTTTGCGTCCGCGCATCCTAACATCTTCTAGCCTAACCAGCACTGAGCTGGCCTTTGTAAAAGTCTCCTTGTACGCCTGCAGCACAGCATCGAAGAGCTTCTCCGCGCGCGGGTGAGTGCTTGCGAAGGCACGTTCTAGAACGTACAAATCGACGGCGCGGTCTTCGTCTGACTGGCTCTGCGTGGCCAGGCCAAAGTCGATGAGGATGACGTCTCCTTGGAGAGCTTTTGCTTTGTTCTCCGTCTCGGGGTGTCCGTTGGGTTGTATCTCCTCCACCGGCGAGGCAGGCTTAAGCATCATGTTGCTTGTGGTCAAATCCCCGTGGACAATGCCAGTCTTGTGTAACGCCCCAATGGTGGCTCCTATCCGTTTCATCAGGTCCACCAGCGGCGCTGCCGCATTGTCATTATCTCCTCGTTCGGCCGGTTGTTCCCCTTCTTCATTCTCCTCGGTGTCTACCCGTTCCCCCAACCAAGTATTGATCCCAACCCGTACTGGAATGCCCTCAATCCACTCTATCATCATCCACCCTGCTGCCGCATCTATCGCATAGACCGCAGGGACCGGGACTCCCTCGCGACGGCACCGCTCAAGCACCTTAGCTTCGGATGCTAGCCGAGCTTTGGTGAGGCGCGCATCGAGAATGGGGTGTCGGTAAGGTTTAGGTGGGCGATACTTGAGCGCGCAGGGCCGCGAAGGAAGGAGGTGGGTGGTTTTGTAGAGGCGCCCTTCGGCGCCTTGGGTAATGAGGGTGGCGGGGGCGGAAGACCAGTGGGTGAGGACTTTGGGGAGAGGAAAGGGTTGGTCCTCTGACTGTGGTGGTGCTGATTGTTGTTGTATGTCGGCTGCCATCCTGACTTCAGGTAGGTCGGATTGGCCACGAAGGAGGAGTTCGTCCGAATAGCTAGGTTGGGGTCAATGGGTAGCAGGGCTTCGGGTGTATTTGAGGGCTCGGGAGGTCGGCAGTGGTGTCGTAGCGGTGATTGATGTTCAATGATCTTCAGTTGGATTTCTGTTATTGCGTGTTCAGGTTGTGTTTTGTTTGGGTTGCTGGAGCCCCGCAGGATCGGTTGTCACTGCAAGTGGGATGCCCCCTTGCAGGATACCTCTAAGTACCCCTCGTGCCCCTCTGGAGACGCACCAGCGCGGGATGCGCGGCAACTACGGCTCAGATCGCCTTAGAATTCCGCGACTCGCGCATATGTCATGCGGCTCGCGCCACGGAGGCTCAATAAAAGGGTATTCTATCCCCAGATTGTTTGTATCTCTGTTCCACTCCCAGCCCATTCCAGGTCGCGTGGTTTTTCGCTCTAGTTCCATCTCAACAAAACGCTGCCCCGCATCCTCACACACTCTATTACCCCGCCATCCTTCGTCGACGGCAGTGGAAAAGTTTTACTCTCGAACAACTAGATAGATGATCCGGAAGAGCCGGAATAATATCTGCTACCCCTATTCCCTATTTCGTTCTATTCTCCAGTGGAAGAATGCTGACTCACCAAAAAACGGACGTCGAAGCAGCTGTCTGACCAGCTGGTGTGCCAGTCAATTCGACCGACAGGATCACTCAGAGGTTGCGGGCGATTAAGCAGGGGTCCAGGGCTTCCATCATCGATTCCGTGCGCCGCGCGCTTGCAGAAATTAGGGGCATCGGCCCAGCCCGCTCTCCGTTCCTGGCACACAAAATCGAACCCCTCAAACGATATGGCCATCTATCCTTGTCGACTGCCCGCCGAACTGCCCGTCCGTCACTGCCATTGACTCTGTCCTCTGATATTATGCGCCTCCTCATCAGCAGCAGCAACACACCTTACAGCGCATTCCTCGAACCATGACCGACTCGTCGTCGGTGTCCTCTTCTAGTTCATGGCAGTGGATCCTTGTCCTCTCGCTCACCGCGCTGTTACTGTCACTTGCTGTGCTCGCTCAGATCCTCAGCCGCTACGCCAAAGCCTACCTCGACGCCCCCAGCGAGGTCTCTGTTTTCCTTGACGCTGTCGACAGCTCCATTGCCGAGAACGAGTCCTATGACCGCGATATCGCCAAAGTCCAGCGACTCGACGACAAGCTCCGCCTAGGGCGCCTCTTGCGCGATATTCAGCGGACTGGCGATGCGCTGCGCGAGGACCTCAATGCCTTGGTTGTCGGTGAAGACGACCCTCGCTTACACAACGGCGCGCGCCTATGGTGGGCCAGCTACCGCGTCCGGCTTGAGGAGAAGGTGCGCCGGCTTGACTTACTGCGGATGCGATTTCTCGTCATTCACATGAGCATCATTGCCGCTACGGCGACTGAGTCGGCTGCGAAAAAGGACAGGGCCAGCACCGCACCAAGGGATCCAGAGAAGCCGGTTGATTTTCCATTGACACCACCACGCTTCGGCGGAAGTGGTAACCCTAGCGGTGGGCTGCCAAAATCACTCGCCGATGCTATCAAGTCAAAGCCGCCGTTGCGGCGCATCACGGTACCGCCGATAGGGGCAACCCCTCCAGACAATACCGAGAGCGGGCCGCGCAAGGGGTGGGCTGGTGTGGTGATGGAGCTACAAAGGAGCCCCCTGTTACGGGAGAGGCATGCGAGCATCGAATTAGCCATGGCGCGATCTCCCTAAAACCGCCGCAGACCACTCGGACTCCTGACGACACACATAATATTGACGAAGACACACTTGGATGAGACAACGACTGTTCACGAAGCGACGACACCTCAGCGCCTCCCCGATATGTCACTGGCGAGGCAATTATGACTGCATGACAGGCTGTTCTCTTTTATTCTCTTACCTTTCCTATGTGCCAAACTAGAGGCGGGCGGCAAGGTCGGTCATGTAATGGGCGCAAGTCTTGTACCGCTTCTTGTTACTTCACAGATACCCCCTGTTCCATTCACCGTGGTCGCATACGGCGTGTTTAGGCATTTTCATGACACTGCTTACTTGTTTAATAATAATAGTCAACTGCATTATATTTTAGCCCCGGGAATGGTGCCGTCTAGATGAATGACGCTGTTGCCGCTGGGGGCGTTAGCCCCATCATGAGACGATTTAAGGATAAACCACGGTGTTTGATGCCCTGTATTGCTCCAGAAAGTGAGGATGAACCATACGTTGCGAATGAGCAATATATTTTAACCTGTGTTGATGGTTTAATGCGCCGCGTCTGGTCCCAGCGCATTCTTCTCACCAACTGCTCCCGGGTATACATGTCAGTTCCGGTTCACCCCTTTGGGCAGAGAGAGTCGGGGTAGGAAACTCACCATCCAGAGCCACCAGGAACCGGCTCACGCAATTGTACGCAGCGACCTAGTATATCCAGCATCAGTCACCCAGTTTATCACGGCAAATTTTACCATAGAGAGAGAAAGAGAATGGGAAGGAAGGAAGAAGAAAAAAGACACACTCACCGTTGCCGTAATCTCCACAATCTCCCGCTCACCAAACAGCTCCCTCATCCGCGCAAACGTCTCATCCCTCACCTTGACATTTCTCGTCATTTCATCCGCATAGCACACCACAGCCCATTGCTTCTCGTTCAACCCCTCTACTCCTTCCTTCAGCCCCAAAACCAACTCCCCCTCCCGCTTCACCACCCCCATCCCATCCTCCCCGACTCCAGCCTCCACCGCCAACGGCGCATGATGCGCCCACTCATACCACGCACCATTGACCACAGCCACGCGCGAAATCGCCAGCTCGCGCAGATCGGCAGGGACAGAGTCGGTCTTGGTGCGGATGGCGCCCAGGAAGGAGTTCCAGCCGTCTGCGACGGGGGGCGAGTGTAGGAGGGTTAGGTCGAGGGGTTGGAGGGGACGAGGGGCGCGGCGCGCGGCGATGCGGGCGACGATGGCTTCTTCTTCTGGGGTGGTGGGCTGTGGGGGGTTGGGGGTGTAGGGGAGGCGCATGGTGATGGATGGGTTTGGGGGTGCCGGGGATTTATTTCGAGGTGCAGTTGGTGATGGTGGTGATGATAGCAATGGTAGTGATGCTGGTTTTGCTTGTGGAAAGAAAGTGTGAGTGAGTAGTTATGTCTAGGCTGTAATTATTGACAGAGGGCGGGGAAGACAATGATCTCTTACCAATTAATTATGTTTCTGCACTTGCTGGGTTTCAGAAGGGTATTGATGCCGGAGGGTTTGTTAATAAAGTACGATCTGGAAGAAAGTGAGTCAAGATTTACAAGTGAGTCAAAGTTGATGTTTTCTCAAACTTGTCATCGCAGAGAACCTGTTCGGCCCTTCGGCAGAACCCACCTCCCCACTCCCGCGTGCCGGACCGGAGGTAATGCGGGGAGCCCGGGATATGGCTGCGGGAAGTAAGCTGGGACCGGAAACTTGATATCCCCCCAACTCACGGCCCAAATTACATCCCTCGTATGAACACCGTGCGTGGTAGTACAAGTGCTATGTAGTTGTCGCGGGTTATTAGGTCTTGCACCCGACCTTGGGCGGCCACCTGTGACTCGTCTTGAGGGTAATAAATAATATTATGCTCCCGCCCTTGCTACTTGTGCCCCCTTGATGCTTCCCTGTTTCTAACTCTCATGGCAAACCAGATGTATGAAAACGATGTATCCTCCATGATTCTAGGAGACCAAACAAGCCTGGCCCAAACCCAACCCAAACGCCCTAATTCCTTCGCCTTTAAATCATTACCCGTCCCAAGATGGCCTCCCTCAAAAGGGGAATTTTCCC
The DNA here is from genome assembly GCF_033296635.1 of Dichotomopilus funicola. Taxonomy (NCBI): domain Eukaryota; kingdom Fungi; phylum Ascomycota; class Sordariomycetes; order Sordariales; family Chaetomiaceae; genus Dichotomopilus; species Dichotomopilus funicola. The sequence goes on from NW_026944046.1 coordinate 71,781, forward strand.
ACTCAGAAAGAAAAAAACAACCCCGCCGGCAGAGGAAGAGGGAAAGAAGCCTTCCTCGCTTACCCGTTGTTTTATTGTTCCCGCAACAACGCCTTGCCGACCGTACAGCCCAATTATGACGACAGAATACGTGGTAGAAAGCAATGAGATACATCAAGAAGAAGAAGAAGAGTAAAAGCAGAAAGAGAAAAGGTCAAGTCTCATCTCGAAATCACCGCATGGGCTAGGCGCTGGCTTGGGTAGCTTCCGCGGGACTCCTGGTGGGCAGCCCTAGAATCTAACACTCAAGTCTTGGGCAACGGGGCACCAGGTAGCGTTCCAAGCGCAGTTGCCGCACCGTTACCGTTATGAATCCCGTTCCCATTTGCCTTTGACACACCGTTCGCCGCTAGAGGATTTTTCACCTCCGTCTCCGGTGTCCCCACGGGAGTTTTTTCTGGCGTAGTCTTGGCCGTCTCGGGCTCCTCGGGAATTGTCGCAAACTTGGCGAGCACCTGTTTTAGCGCCGGACGACGAATGGGTTTACTCAAGAACTCATTCATGCCCGACTCCATGCACTCCTTGACATTGCTCTCTTCCGAGAATGCCGTAAGGGCAACGATCGGCGCTGAGTAGCCCATTTTGCGGATTAGGCGGGTGGACTGTAGGCCGTCAAGGTTAGGCATCTGGATGTCCATGAAGATGACGTCGAAATGCTTGTTCTTCTCCATGTTGTCTTTGACCAGGTCGTACGCTTCCTGGCCGTCCTTGGCGATGGTCACATCATAGACGTCTTCCAGCTGGAGGAGCCGGCTGACGACCTCGATGTTAGTCGAGTTGTCGTCAGCAACGAGCACACGCAGCTTGCCCTGGTCCGCCTTGCTCGCCATGGCCAGATCGATGGCCGCCATCTGGTCTTCCTTGGTCAGCCGTCGAGTAGGGGTGGTTGCAAAGAACGGCTGCCGGAGCCCGACGAGACGCGGTTGTTTGTCGAGTAAGGGGCCTCCTGCTGGTTGATGTGGGGTCTCAGCCGAGGCGCGTTGGGCGATGGATCGCACGTCGCCGCCCTCGGTCGACCCCACGCTGGCAGGCCGCGACTTGATACTGCTGGACGCCGTGCTGGACGCGCGGTCTTTGATGTACTTGAGAGGGATCTGCATCGTGAAGGTGGTCCCCACACCAGGCGTGCTCTTGAGCGAAATGTGCCCACCCATGAGTGTGGCCAGCTGCGAGCAGATACTCAGGCCGAGGCCAGTACCGCCGTACTTCTTGCTGAGGCCAAGATCGCCCTGCACAAACGGCTCAAAAATCTTTTGCTGCATGTTTTCGGGAATGCCGGGCCCTGTGTCCTCCACCTCAAACTCAAAGAGGTACGTCTTCGCGTTCGGCGGCGGAGGGGTCAGCGAGCGTTCCCTGGCTTGGACGTGTGGGGTGAGCTTTGAGTCGATTGGGTTGATGGAGATGGCCGGGACCGGCTTGCCCGGCGCTAATGGGACGTGGCCCCCCTTAGAGCTCATCGAGTTGATGGACCCCGAGCCCAGCCGATGCCGAGGGCGCCCTAGACGGCTGGAGCTCGTCTTGGAAAAGGATGATGTCCTGCTCTCGTCGCCTGGCTGCTCAACTTCCCCAACGCAGCGTATTCTCAGCTGAACCTTGCCGCCAGTGGGCGTGAATTTGAGGCTGTTGCTGACAAGATTGATGATGACCTGGAGAATCCGGTACTGGTCGCCCCAGACGCACATGTCTTTCAGCCGGCCTACTCCTGCGGGCCCAAGGGCGGGAAGCTTCTTGTCCATGCTGGTTCGGGCGTTCTCGCCGGCTGCATCGGATACGAACTTGATGGTGAAGTCGCTCTTGCTCTCGCGGACCTGCTTATCGAAGAGCGACAGTACCTGTGACCGGACGTCTCCAAGGCGAAACTCACGTTCTTCAAGGCTAACTTGTTGGCCAATCTGGTTCTTGGAGAAATGGAGCAAGTCTTCGAGCAGGTGGAGCAAGAGATCCCCGGATTTGTAGATGGTCTTGAGAGACTGCTTGATGTGTTGTGGATCCTCCTCCTCCATGCACACGGCGCACATGCCCATGATGCCGTTGAGGGGCGTCTTGAGCTCGTGTGAAATGTTGGCGATAAAGAGGGTCTTGCTCTCATTGGCGGCCTCGGCGGCCTTCTTGCTAATCTCCAGCTCCCGGGTCCGTTCCGCCACCTTCTCGTCGAGTGAAGTGTACTGCTTGAGCAGCTCCTCCGTCATCTCGTTGAAGGTCTGGGTGAGCTCCGTCAACTCGTCCGTTACAACATGTTTCCCGTTTTCGACCTTAGCGGGGATCTTAAACCGCTGACGGCCCGGTTCGGTGGCTAAGGCGGCCCTTAACCTAGCTTTCCGGCGTTTGCGTATTTTGCGGCGGAGCTTGGCAATCATCCCCTTCTCAGACGATCTCCCCGATGTCGTTCCGCCAGAGCTCGGGTTCTCGTCATCAAATATTTCTTCTTCATCGGACTCATAGCCCGGTGGATCGATCGAGTTCTCGGTGGCCTCCTTTAACCGACGGATCGGCAACACACTCCAGTGTGCCAGGGGAAAGACGAGCAAGATGGTGACGCCCAGAGTACCAAAGGCACAGCTCAGGAGGATGCGCCGCAGTTCCATAATCGGCTCGTACGCTTCTTTCTCGTCCTTCTCCACGACAATGGCCCAAGACACCAACGAGGTCTTGGGCCGCGCCACGCCGACGGCAACCGGATACCCTTGCTCATTGTACGTGGAGAGCATACTGCTCGCGTTGTTGGGGTTTAAATTCCGGTTTTGGAGGACGTTGAACACGGCCGGGTACTGGCTGACATGGAAGGGCGCCGCATAATTGCCGGTCCCGAACCAACGGTGACTGTGTCGTTCTCTTTGCTGGGGCCCCTGTGGCGGCAGCAGAAAGCGCACCTCTTGCTGCTTAAACTTATCTGCCGGCGGGATCCAGGTCGCATTGCTAGCGGCGACTGACGTATCGAAGTGGTTCCAGGGGTTGACGGACCCTACGAACAAGACGATACCGGTTGATCCCACGCCTTCGTCAGACGTTTGGACTTCGACCAAGGTTTTCGTGTTGGCGACCAGAGTCATGTAACCAAGAACATAGTCCGTATTGTTGACGTCGCGGACAGGAATGGTGATGGAAATGAGAGCAAACGTCGAGTTGACTACCAGAGGCCCAAGAAGCACGCCCGTCTTCTCGCTTCCATTGCCCAACGATACCCCGGGAAATACAGTGGCTGCGAAGGCGTTTGTGTTGTTCATAGCCGAATTAGGACGACCCAAATCAACGTAGCTAATGTTGGGGTAGAGCGAAGGGGGGTAGCCATAGTCCGGGTCGCCCAGGTGGATTTCGGAACCATTGGGAGCCTTATAAGGGAGCAGGATGGACCCAGAATCGATCGCGCCATTGCCCGTAACACTGAGCAGCCCTTTGGCGTCGCCGGTCGTGTTTCGTGAATACTGCCAAGCAAAGGTTGGTTAGTAACTGATGCCCTATCGAATCCTTGGGGTGGGTGGAATGCTAATGATTAGGAAGAACAAATAACTCACTACATTACAAGGTTAGCAATCTGTACAGCATTGGTCTGTTAGGGGAGATGGAAGGAAAAGGCGAGCAAGGCATAATTAGTCACTAACCTAGTCTTGCTTGGAGTAGACCACTAAACCCGGTCCTGCTTAGAGCACTCCGGATGTCGATTTCGGCATCTTCCCAAGGATCGTCCCCGGTTGCGTTCTGAATTTGAGTTGCATAGAATCTGCCGAATGCTTGTTGGAGCAGCAAGCGCGTTGAAATGGTTGAGCAGGTCGTCTGGATGAGTGTGATCTCGGAGGCGATTCTAGCGGCCTTGAGCGAGGCCGTCAACAACAGGCCGTCGGACTCGACTCCGACGACGAAATTGTTGACGAAGACCCATGTGGGGATGCAGACCACAGCGAGGGCAACGCCGACAGCGAGTATCACGATCGCGGCGAGCTGTTCGCGGATAGCGATCCTCATGGCTGACGAAGGGCGGGGGGTCTAAGGAATAGACCACCGCACCCGAGGCATATTATTGGGGGTATTCCAAGCGGCGTGCCTTAATTCGGCTCCCGGTTTAGCGGCGGTGGGTAGAAACGGGGTGTAGCCAGGGCCGCACCACCTATTAACCCGTTGTTTGCGGACGATGTGAACGCGTGTCGTAGAGTTTCCCACACGGTAATCAATTCCGGACTCTCGGCGGTAGTTTGACGGGTGGATAGAAGGGGCTCGGGCGCAGCAAATCTTTCAATTCTGCTCCGGGCGGTCCAGTGGCCTGCGATTCCACCTCCTTCTGAGTCAATTTGGGATGAACACGGTCTACTGCCGCCGCGACGTCCACCACGCTGGCATGGGCGTGATCCGAGATCGAGATCTGGACACGCACGCACGCACAATACGTGGCTAGTAGAGCGCAGGCTCGAAAGCTTTACGGCCGAGCCACTAAAAGAGTAGAGGAGCAAGAGAAAACCCCCAGGATTTATCCACAAGATGAATTATTCACAAGATCGAAAATCTGGGCGACCGAGCGGCCGTGGTGTTGAACGGGGTGGTTGATGGTGTCTCGAGGAATTGTGGGCTAGAGTCTTTCGGATGTCGCTCGCTGCCACAAAGATCGGACTGATCGGCAAACCTCCCCCAAAAAAGCTCCAGTTCTGGCGACGGGATGATCAGTGGGTCCTTACTTTCCCGTCTCGCGACGGAGGGGGAAGAATTCATGCAGGACCCAGCGTATTGCAATCTCGCAGCAAGCAGAGCTCAGCTCGGGGAGCTTGGGGAACAGAAAGCTGGGGCGAGGTACGACTGGTTCCTGTGCTTCGTATGTGGAGCCTGGACGCGTCCGGCTCGGCCGGGCTTGTCGCAGACTCACAATGTCTTCTCTCTGAGTGAGTCTTGTCTCTTTCGTTCGGACGGGTCCGGGGGTTTTGCTCAGCCCTGGCCGGGGCCTTCGTTTTGAGGTCGTTCATGATTGGCTCCCCCAGGCCGCCAAGCCAAGCCAAAATCAATCTAGACCCAGGTCCTCATGGGCGGCCCCATCGAAGAAGTGGCCTGGATTTTTCGATTGTATGTTGTGTCTTTCCTTCCCGATTGGTAACTCGCGCCCTCTGAGCGGAGGACTGCGTAACGGTGTCCATTTGTTGCGGTCCAAGTCCTGTGGGTATTCTGATATTCTAGGCACGCCTAGACGCTTGTTTTTTGGTATTTTTTTTCTATCATTGATGTTTTGTTCGATCGCACTCATCTCTATGAAAATGGCTGAGAGAACCGCTCTGTGTTCTCTCGAGAATCTCCAAGCCCAACTACTCGTTACTTATTTTGCTTTCCTTTTCCCTTTTCCCTTTTTTTTTGCCACCATTGTCCTCCCCGAGCTGCCACACCTGAATTGTATGTACCCCACCTCCTCACCAACCCCAAGCTGAAGAGAAACCGCGGGGAGCTCAAGTCTTCTGCTTTGAAACCGACTACGAAGATTTGATGTATATGAAAAATCAAGCCGAGGCAAGGTTAATACAAACGGTATTCCCCATGGCTAGCTCTATCTGCCCGTGGCCAAGCTCGTGCATGATGAAAGGGTGTCTTCTTGTCTCGAGCTTCGGGACGTTGGCGCCGTCCGGGCCAGTCACAGCTCACAAAACATGTCATTTATGCGCTTTTGTAATGCTAACTGATTCCACATTTGAAGCGGTGTTGGTGTTTTCACGGGTCAATGTTCATGGTCAATCAATAGTATGTAAATTTGTTTATTTTCGTTGTCCCGCTGCGCCGCTGAATCATTGAAATGTAAACAAAAGGAAGTTCATTACAAGTCGTAGTCAGGGAGAAGCCTCCCGGTTTTCCAGTGGTATCATGTTACTTTTTTCTTTCCGTCATGGCAGACCCTCGTCCGGTCCCTTGTCCTCATCATCGTCATGGTTGTCATCGTCGTTATCATCCGTCATCCGTCAATTTTTTTTCCTTTTTTCCGTTTCTTTCACTCTTTACGATCGGCTAAAGATCAACGGCACTAGAGCCGTCTGGCTCTCCAAGCTGCGGTTATCCGGGGCGATGGACACATTCGCCAAGCTCCGCCCGAAGAGGCCCTCGCGTAGCTTGTGAGCGACGTTCGACGACGAGGATCCGCAATTCAGTCCGCCGCCAAACCCGTAATAGTTACTGTGATCACCACTACTCCCACTGCCGCCACTGCCGCGATGCGAAGGGAGGTTCATCCCTAGGTTGAGCGTCGATAGGCTCGCAATGACAGCCGCCGAGTCCTTGCTGCGCGGGTGGCGGTCATCGCCGTTCTCGGCCTTGCTGCGCTTGGAGAACTCGCGCGACAGCTTGGTCATGACGGCCTGCTTGGCGCGCTGCAGCGCCGACGACCGCGCGGCAGCCTCTTGGGCCTCGGCGAGCATGTCGGCCTCGATGGTGCGCTGTGTGGGGGAGAGCCCGTCGTCGTCAGAGGCCGTCCGGATTGATGAGGATGAGGCTGAATCGGGGCTGTTCATCAGCGGGTTGCACTTGGCAGACGGGTCGTAGACCGTAGGCTGCAGCAAGACTGGGAGAGGGGCCAGGTTGAGGATGGGCACGCTGATGCCCATGTCGATCTTGGGGGTCCTGGGGGCACGGGGAGGCGTGCAGGGTAGGGATGGTGGTGTGTAGGATTCGTCGTCGGTGCCGATGACCTCGGGCATGAAGGTCATCTCGGCGGGCTCCTCGGAACGGTGGCGACGGTGGCGGCGCCGGCGTGGTGAATCCCGGCTGGAGGATGAGTGCCGCTCGCTCGTGTCGTCACTGCGGGAGTGCTTGTGACGGCTGGTATGGCTGCCGTGGTGGCTGCTGCTGCCGCTACTATGATGACGGCGAAGCTCGCCGCGGCGCTCGCTGTGGCGTTCCTCGCTGCGACGCTCTTCGCTACGGCGTTTCTCGCTGTAACACTCCTCGCTGCGACGTTCGCTCCTCCGTTCGCTCCGGCGTTTCTCCTCATAGTGGTCAGAGGCATGGTCCTTCTTCTCGACCTCAGCCCCTTCATCCCCTTCCTCTTTTCGCGACCGCCGGCGCACACGGCGCCTCTTGAGCTTGGTCGAGATCCCGTTGCTCGCCTGCCTCGCAGCCTCGATGTCCGACGCCAAACCGCCATCGTCATCTGCGGCTGCCCGCCCAGAAGCTGAGTTGGGCCGGGACGCATCCTTGGCCGCCGCAGCCGCCGTGACGCCGCGCGCCCACTCCTCGACGCCGGCCTCAAACGTGGAAACATCCGCGATGTCATTAGCGCCCCCAAACACCATGCCCTCCAGGTCGACCTCGAACAGCTCGCGGCTCGCTGCCGTGGCTGCCGCAGACGACTCGGGCAGGTGCTCGTCCTCAGCGGAGCTCGCGACCGCCGAGCCGGACGAGTTGGACCGCGACGTGCTGGGCCGGCTCGCAGTCGCAGTCGAAACGGCGCCCATCGACCGCCGGGACCACGCTTCTTTCTCGCCGTCTTCCCCTTCTTCCAATGGCGCTAGCGCCTCGTCCCGGCTGCCACCGCGCATCAGCGCGACGTTCTCAAAGTCAAACTCCCGCACGGTATGCTTGTGGCTCGCGATCAGCCCGCGTAGCTGGTCGACGTTCATCGTCGCATTGCGCACCGTCATGGCGCGCAGCCGCGGTAGGACCAATGGCCGCCGGAACGGCCGCGCGGGCAGCGGTGACATGGGGCCCGTGACTTCGTGGAACAGTTTCTTGCTGTGGCGCGGCGGCGCAAAGAGCGGGTCGCCGGCGAGCGCCAGGGGACACGGCCCGCGGCGGCCGAGCCAGGTGAAGGACAGCTTCTCCAGTCGCGGCGCAAAGGTGCGGATGTAGTCGTCCATGATCTTGAGCTGGTCCAACCCGGGCGCGACGTCGTGGTAGAAGTCCCAGGCGTCAACGGAGATGTACAGCTTGCGGATCTGGTGCCAACGGCGCGCGGCCGAGGGGAGCGCGCCGAAGCCGCCGGGGGTGTGGCGCAAGTAGTGGAACGCGGCCGGGTGGACGCCGGACAGGGTCAGCTTGGCCAGCTTGTCGAGGGGGGCGCGCTCGAGCGCAATGCGCAGGCTCATGAGCGCGTAGTCAACCACGCTGCGGCGGTAGCGCTCGGCCGGGGACTGCCCGGGGGTCCGGACAGTGAGATGCCGCATGTTGGGCATGTGGGTCAGGGCGGCGATGAAGGACGACACGTGGGTGGCTGCGTGGAAGAGCGGCGGGTACTGCTGGGTGAGGATCTCTCCCAGCTCCGAGTCGCCATATTTGGCGCGCGTTAGACCGGACTCGGTCGAGGTCTGCGGGCTGTACAGAAAGCAGATCTCCTCGCCTGTCTGCGGGTGGATGAGGGGTGGTAGAAAGGTCGCGGGGGAGTGCGGGAAGGAGAAGGTGAGATGTTCGATGTGGTGGCCGATGCGAGACAGCGCCTCGATGCGGCTGGCCTTGGTCAGGGTGTTGGCCGAGAAGGTCAAGTGGGTTCGTAGAAATAGTCTCTTGGTGACCAGGTTGCAGCAGGCCGAGTTGGCCAGGCGCAGCGCGCGGAGGTCCTCAATGGGCAACAGGTCAAAGAGAGTGTCACGGACGGTGTCGTCTTGCCACAGGCAGTAGAATGCTTGTGGATTGGTCGCCATGGTACTTGCATGTCGTGATCACTCAAAGTGTATGTGGGTGTGTGCGTTTGTTTATCGGTATGAGCCGGTCCTTGGTTGGGACTTGAACTTGACAAAGGACAAAGGACAAAGGTAATCAATCAGTCGTATGTTTGTGTGCTGTTTCCCGGTTTGCGAATAGTAAGATAATCTGATGTTGCGGTTGCTGTTATTGCTGCTGCTGCTGCTGTTGCTGCTGTGGTTGATAGAATTGTGGTAATAATAGGTGATAGATAGTAGATGTAAGCGCTATGGACAAGAAGGACGATGCTTGTTCAAAAGAGATGTTGTTGTAAATGAGAGAGGCCTTCAGTCTTGCTAGCCGAGTGTGAGCAAAAAGACACCACCAGGGAGTCACGGATAGCAAGATGAGGAAAAGATGAAGCCAGAGAAATCAGGACAGATGAGGAAGACGGGGAGAGGAGGCTCTTCATCAACAAGCCGAAAAGGGACCCTGGCATCTGAATCACCCCATCCGGAAAACCATGGTGTGCAAGTAGGGTTTCCCACCCTTCGCCCTCCCTCTTTCTCTCCCTCTTCCACTCTCTCTTCACCACCTTCTCCTCCTCCCTCCCTCCCTTTCCCTCGCGTCACCCCCCCTCCCCCCCCCCGGGGCGCGCCATTTCTGAAAGGCAAAGACAGCGATTGTTGCCCTTGCGCTCGCTCGTCCCAAACCGTTGAGAACGAGTGGCTCTCAGTTGTCGGTGACTCACTGCTCCCCCATGCATGCATCCCCGGCATTTGCAGGAAGCAAGAGCGGGCGACGGACAACGCGCAGCGGACAGCGCGCAGGGCTCCAATGGCTAGTCGAAAAACGGATTCGAAAGGGAAGAAAAGCAGGGAACTAGCTGGCTCGACACGATCGCGGTCGACGTGGACGGGTCGGACACAAACGTGGCGGACCGCGCCGGACGCAGTTGAATGGTCCGTTGAAGAGGGGAAGAGAAAAAAAAGCGGTCCCGCGCTGCTGCGGGTCGTCTCAACGCGGGCCGCTCCCATCCAGTGAGAGCCGTTGAAACAGGAAACACTTGTGCCAGGAGTGCAGCCGGCTCGCAGCAGCTTGCAGCAACTTGCAGCGAGCAACATCGAATTGCAGCGCGCTGCAGCATGGTCGAGGAGGGGCTGCGGGGAAAACGACAGGGGAAGCGCTATCGATAGGCAGAGCGGAGGGCAGAACCGCGAGTTTCGAAACAGCGGCCCAATCATCGCCTCCCAAATCGCCTGGGATTCTCGGTCGAAGCTTGCTGATTGGCTGTTGGCCGCGATGCACCGCAAGAGACGCGCGACTCCCACACGAAACTGGCGCGGCCCAGGAGCGCGGTTCCCATAAAGAGGAGGGGCAGTGCCCTTGCAGGTGATCCCATCTGGGGCGTGTCCGATCTTCCATCTGAGCTCCTGGCACCGACTTCCCTCGACGACATCGAAAACCTCAAGTCTAAGACTTACACGACTGCGACCCCAATGGGGGCGGGGAGACAAGAGGGCCGGGAGGGCGGCGGGCAGCATTCCGCGGGTTCCAACTCCTTGGGAGAAAACAGACGCGTCGAACTGTTCGCGCTCAATTCCGCTTTCGCACTTCTCGCCATCAATGGAGCCTTTCCACCAATCCACTTTCGAGCGCATCCATTGCTTTCTGTGCGCCGAGCTCCACCCCGCATCGCCTCAGTCGACCAGCGTCAAAACTTTCGTGGGCGGAGGAGGAATGGAACTATTTTCCAGAAGGCCCTTTTTTCCACACCGCAACCTCGACTACACACAGCTCCACGCCGAAGCGGGAGTGCTGGCCTAGGTCAACGGCTGTCCCACTCTGGCCCCCTTTCCCCCACAGATCAATCTTCCCTCACCGATCGCGTCTGCTTCTTCACCGCCATTGACCGGCTTCGAACCCACCCGCGATGAAACCTTCCCCCTTTTTGTCCTGTACATCCCATGCCCGTGCCACCGCGATGTATCGGTATGCAATCACGGTACTCTGTATTGCGTATTACTCGAGTTAACGTTAATGATTGTCCTCGAATTGCAAATGTGACACCCTGACCCTTGGGGTCCAGACTCAAAAAGTAAATATCGCGTTTTGTTCTTGGATCTCAGCAATGCTTTTGGCCCATGTACCCTCCTTGCCTTATCAGCAACCCCTTTTATGCCCCTGAGAAATAAATACTCCGCATCCTCCTCTAGATCGTATAATAGCAGATATGTACATTACGGTATATGGTGACACCACAAATCATTATCATTACGTCGATGCAATTCCACGCCCTTCCCTCGTGAGGAGTAATGCTTCCGCACCTAGCGGTGGAAGCCGAGTAACCGCTGGGCATTCCCTTCTTTACCCCTCTTTGCTTTCTCACTGCTGAGGGGGGTTCGGGGATACACCGCAAGCCATTCTCGCCGCGGTTTCGCCCATCCCAATCAATACCCGCCCATCCGGTTGTTTCGCTCCCCATTCCTTTGCGCCATCCGTCCGCCCATGTACGGCTTCTCGTTACCCCGCCGGCCACCCCGCGGCGCCCGTGGCCCCGGATGAGGCCCCGGTCCCCTGTTGAATCGCTTTTGCTGCTGCTGCTGCTGTTGTTGTTGCTGTTGGTTGTCCGGCCTGCCCTGGTGACCTTGCTGGCCGCCGGCGAAACTAATCTGGTGGTGCCCAACTCGCTGCGGTCCATTCCTCTGCACAGGCGGTCGTATAAAGTTCCCTGCGTCATTATCATCATCCTCGTCATCATCCTCTTCGAAGAAAATATGCCGTTGCGGGACGATGCTTTTCCCAAAGTCCGGGCGCCCTGACGTGGTTTTAGTCGAGCCGGAAGAACGGGAGGATTCGAACGCCACGGCCACCTCTGACGAGGCCGCGTCTTGGTACAGCTCGGCATTGGCTCGACTCCACGTCTCCCAAGGCCCCTCCTTTGTCCGCACCGGCAGTAGCCCGCAGGCGGGGCCGTAATGGCCCCCATAGCCGCAGTTGTAGCAGTAGATGGGTAATTCGCGGACCTTCCGCACCGTGTCGGGCGCGGGCCGGACACTCCTCCAGAGCTCGTGACACGACGCGTCACCATGCTCCCGCGATGCGCAAAATGCGCATTCCAACTGATCCGCGGGTGTTACCAGTTTCTCGCGGCAGTCATGCCGGCGGTGACCAAGCTGCTTGCACTTTGTGCATCGGACACGCGTTGGACAGGCGAAAGTACGGTGTTCCCGGTCACCACAGAAGCGGCACGTCTTCTCGGGGCACTCGGCCGCGCTGTGGCTTCGAGATGCGCAGGCGTGGCAAAACGATACCCCGCCGGATACAGCAGCGTCGGGGTAGTACGTTTCGCAGTACTCTTCCTCGCTGTCGCGGGGGCGCATCTCCCTCGGCTCGACGCGTGCCTCACCCTCTTCCTCGTCTGTTCCACTAGAAAGAGAAATTACGGAGGGGGGAGCGGGGGGCCGGCTTGGAAGAGTAGGACCCGCGGGTTCTTGCGGCGGGGGTGGGGGTGGTGGTGGGAGAGGATCAGAAGGGGGATGAGGCGGAGGAGGAGGAGGTGGTGGTGGTAATGGCGATGGTGGTCTTGAAGTGGAACCTAGGCTCTTCCGGTCCCCTCCGCCGGGAGGGGTGCCGAAAAACAAGGCGACGAGCAATGCGCTGTTGTCCTGCGCGTAATGAGTCGCCACACGCCGGGCAGCGCTCATCCTGGACTTGACCAGCCCGTCAATTTTGCCAACCCATTTCGAGTACGCCTCTGTGACCCGCGATCGGTCTTTCGGACTGTCGACCTTGATCTTGTCTGCGTTTAGTCCGATCAGCGTCCTGCACCAGTCAAGGAACTTGATCTCCCAAGCCCGTTCATCCTTTAAGCCCACATCAAACTCTGAAGAGGGAGGAAGCGGCGGCAGCACCCAGCCGGCGTTTGTGCCCTGGCCGCCTAGCGACGGCGACCCATTGCTTTCGTTAGCAACGCTCTTGGAAGGTCCCAGGGAAAGCGATGCATCGTCCACGTTCCACGGTGCCTGGAGGTCGGCTTTAAGGGCCGCAGAGAACATGGTCCCGAGTTGGTTGCTGTCGAGTGGTTCGTTCCGGGCTACCTTCGTGGCATAGATGCAATAGCCTCGCGGCAAAGACGCTCTTGCCTCCAGCCATAAACCCCACGCCTCCTTCAACATAGCTGGGTCGTTCCTCAAACCTGCTTGGTCTTGATTTAGTGCTAGCAATCGGACGCACCACCTTCTAAAGATAGCCGGCCAAGCACCCTTAGGAGTAGATTTGGAGACACTGGCCTCTTCTGGTGGCATTTCCAGATCGTCGATGTCGGTCGTCTCCGTCGTTGGTGCTTGCGCCGCTTGCGCGGGTGATTCCGAAGCCTGGCGAGACGGCAGCTTGCGAGCCTTTTCCTTCGCCCCGAACGACGTCCGCAGGCCACCGACGATTCCCTGGTTCCAGCCGCTGCGAGCCCCCGAGAGCGCCTGGATGGGCGCCGAACCAGTTTGTTCTGGCTCCGGTTGCGCAGGTATGGCCTCCGGCGACTTGATCTCGTTCGGAGAGCCAGATGTCTTGAGCCGTTTCAGAGACGGGACCCCAGCGTGCTGAGCGCCTTCTGTATCCCCCGCGTGGCTTCCATCGTGGCGGTCAGCAGGTTCAGAGGCCGGCCGTTTGTTGCCTAGCGTATCTGCTGGAACAGCTGGCTCAACAACCGACTCGTTCATTGCGATTGTGTCCGGCTTTGGTGCTTGATCCGGTGGTTCCATGGCATCAGTTGTGGTGTTGTCCAAATCTCGTCCCATATCGGTAGTACTGTTTTTATGCGTGTTGTGTTTTGCATCGAAAGCACACTCAGATTTTGACTTCCTTCCTGGAACATGGAAATGAGGTGAGAAGCAACTCGGCGAAGATGCAACAGCTTTAGGCTCGATGAACCAGAAACCGGCGCGCTGGGCGAAATGCACAACACGCACGATTATGAGCCTGGTATTTCGGGGCCGCGAGAGTCGTTATTCTAACGTTATTCCCCGTGCCGGCGCAGGAATTATCGCGTTCCGCTAAGAGGGCCCGTGGGATGTGCCGCCTCGCTTGACGCAGTACAAGCTTTGATGAGAGTTTCTTGCTGGGTGCAGTTGTGAAAGCCCCACTGGATGGAGTTTTTGAGGTTGAGCCAGGAGCCAAGCCACAATGCCCCACTCTGATGCGGAAAGTCCCACAGGGGGAAATACGAAAGACAGCTGACGAAATACACACCCGACCAGAGCATATGCGCATATTTGACGCGTAACGTGCTCGGCCACGTAATATTTCAACCGAGCTGTGAATTTCGCTCCATCTTTCCCGGCCCATCAGCTGTCCTCTCCAATCTCCGGCGTCTTGGGTTGGGCGGGTTCTGGCCAGATCGCCGCCTGCGCCGAGATAACGGGCTCCCATTGGCCTCCCTAATTCTCCCCCCCTTGCCTCTTTTCGCGTCTTCCAATCTGGGGGTCTGGGGATACTATTCCAGACACTCGGCGGATGCGAGAACCGTTGAACTCAGCGTCCTTCTTCTCCCTTCACCATCTCTCGTTCAATACCGACCATTGATCTTTTCGACGCGGCCAAGCAGCGACACCGCGCGCAGGCTTTTCCGTGAGATTCTCGCCTGCTGGTAGGGACTCGCACTTCCCGGCCAAGACTTCTCCCCGACTCCGATTCCGATCCCGACCTCGAGCCCGTCCCCAACGCTTTTTCGGACTCCCGTGGGCGACTTCGCCATCACGCATCTTTTAGTTTCTCCCACCGTACATCATTGTCCCTTTGCACGGCTTTCCAGCCGAGCAGGTCCAAATCTCAATCGATCGGGGAAACCCAAGAAAGAGATATAACCTATTCGACAATTGTCTCCATTTAGGGGTCCCGACCGCATTATCCGTTCCGTTCCGTGACATCATCTGGGCAAGCAGGCCCTGTCCTTGTCAACATCGCCGTGTGACCGAGAAGTTTGGTTTCCCAGCGCCTTCAAAACAACACACTCGATCCCCAACTATCCAACCTCGTACCCCTTTGCGTATACCCGTCCGAGCGTCGCACTCCCGCGGCGACACAACACCGCCAAACTGTCGTCCCCCATCCTCCTTTCTCGCACCGTCTCTTACGACGTGGGCACCAACCCACCGCGTCGTGGGGCTACGCACGGCACCATGGCAGAAAAAACCGGCCGGAGGAGGAGATCTAGTAGCATTCTTCAGGTTTACCATGAGCCACCCGAGCCCATTGAGCAGCTCAGCGATCAATCCGCCCTGCCGAATCTGAACGCCGACTGGGTCAACGCAAAAGGTGCGCTATGATCCCGTGACTATGACCTAGTCTAGTCCCATCCCATCCATGGGATAAAACACGCAAAACACGAAGGGCGTTTCCCCTGCTAACAGAATATGTTGTTTCTTTACACAGGCGCGTGGACCATACATTTTGTCTTGATCGCGTGCCTCAAGATTTTCTACGACATCATGCCCGGCGTCTCCCAGGAAACATCCTGGACGCTTACCAACATTACGTACATGTTTGGCTCGTACATCATGTTCCACTACGTCCGCGGGGTACCGTTCGAGTTCAACGGCGGCGCCTACGACAACCTCAACATGTGGGAGCAGATCGACGACGGCGCCCAATACACACCCTCCAAGAAGTTTCTCCTGAGCGTTCCCATCGTGCTCTTCCTGCTGAGCACCCACTACACACATTACGACCTGGCGTATTTCACAATCAATTTTCTGGCGGTTCTAGCTGTCATCATACCCAAATTGCCCTTTGTAAGTTGTTCTTCCTTCCCTCACAGTGGCATGGAATATTTTGAGGCTTGGGTCGTTATTGATTCGTCTTTTTTCACAGAGCCACCGCATGCGTATAGAGCTATTTTCCCCTGCACCCGAAGAGTAATTGAAGTTCCATTGTTGTGTGGTGTTAGAATGTGTGAGGTTACAACCGAGGTAGCTTTGCGGGCCAAAACAGAGAAGCAAGCATCTTGGGGAATTGGGGCAGTCTGTGCATGACAGGGTTGGAGAAGAAACTGGTTATTTTTATTTGCATAAAAGGGTATCCATCGCCAGTCGAAACTGAAATTGGGCAGGGGCCATATAATCGGGGAATCATGGGTATATGGGTGTGTGGGTGTGTCTGAGTGTTTGGCGTATGGATATTTATCCCCTCAGGAAAGGGTTGCGTCGCCACGGCGAACAGGTTCGAAGGATGGTTTCTGAGGATGGTGATGGAGGAGAGCCCGGTACCACATTTGCACACTTGGTTGTCGGCCGACATATTGCGGTCTGTGTGAAGGACATTGGACGGGCGATATTAGGTGGGCAGGCAAGCAGGGGCAAAAGGGGGTATTTTCGGAACGGACCTCGGGGTGGTGGATCAGTTAACTCCCAGACCCCGTGTTCGGACTGGCCACGGACCAGATATCCAAACAAAACAACAAACCCTTATTCCGTACACCGGTCACGTTGCCATTGAGTTCCGGCCTAGGTCATCTCCCTTCCTTGTTTCTTACTTGACGGCCTTGACACCTTGCTTGACGAAGCTGTAGTGGTAGTCTCGACTCGGCCATGACCATGTCGCGTTGTCGAGCCCATGTATGATATGTCCTCGGGCATGTTGTAGCCCGAGCGGCAACTCTAGCAACTCCAATGTTGTTATGTTGATGTGTATTTTGAAGTCAACAGCGACATGCGACGAAAAGGTGCTTAAAAACCCATGAGTTTCTTCCAGGCCAGCTTCTCTACTCTCCTCAGCTCTCATCTCTTTTTTTTATTCGACGTAACCACCACATATCACTCGCTCTCTCTTTTCCTTAAACATCTTTGATTAAGTCTCTCGCTTTGACTCGGTTATTTACATACATCATCATGAAGGCTCCCATCGTCGCCGCCGCTGCCCTCTCGGCCTGTGCCCTGGGCATGTCCCCGGACCCGGCGCCGGTCAACAATGACAAACGGCTCACCCCCAACGACGCCAAGGACGCTGTGAGCTCTGCTGGCCTTTCTGCTACCGGCGCGGTCGACATCCCGGCTCTCTCTGCTGCCTCTGCCGCTTCTGCTGCTACGTCTGCCACTGCGGCGACCGTCAAGCGTGACGATGATGACAACGACGCTTGTGATCCGTCGGATGACGCTTGTCTGGATCTGGTGAATGCCACCAATACCGTCGATAAGCGAGCCGGATCCGGATTCGACGAAGGCGATGGGGAGAAGGGTGAGAAGGGTGAGAAGGGTGAGAAGGGTGGTAAGCATGGCCACAAGCACAAGGGCGGCAAACATGCCGGCAAGAAGCATGGTGGTAAGAAGGGCCACCACGGAAAGGGAGGTCATGGGCATAAACACGGCCATAAACACGGCCACGGAAGCAAGGGCCATGGAGGCAAGGGCCACGAGGGCGAGCATGGCCACAAGCATGGAGGTCACGAAGAGGGTGGACACGAGGGCAAAGGCCATAAGGAACACGAACACGGCCCCAAGGAACACGGCCACAAGGGCGGTAAGGACAAACCTGAGCACGAACACTCCGACCACGGCGACGACAAGCCCGCCTCTGGATCCGGTCATGATGAGTCCTCCAAGGTAGTCCGCAGAGCGGCCGTCATCGACGGCGTTAACGGCCCGGAGAAGACAGGCTCGCCCCTTGAACAGAAGACCCACGAGCGTGTCCAGGCCGGCGGCAAGTCGGTGGCCGGCCACAAGGGTGGTGAAAAGGGTGGTAAGGGAAAGGGTTGGGGCGGTGGTGACAAGGGGGGTGATGAGGGTGACTCTTCTGGAGACGAGTCCTCTGGAGACGAATCCTCTGGAGATGAGTCGGATTGTGAGGGCGGTAAGGGAGGTAAGGGAGAGGGAGGAAAGGGAGGAAAGGGAGGTGGTGAGGGTGAGGGCGAAGGCGAAGGCGAAGGCGAGGGTGAAGGCGAAGGCGAGGGTGAAGGTGAAGGTGAAGGTGAAGGTGAAGGTGAAGGTGAAGGTGAAGGTGAAGG